>NW_025748958.1:0-29115 GCF_021184085.1 Oncorhynchus gorbuscha
ACATCTGCTAACCATGTGTATGTGACCAATAACATCTGATAACCATGTGTATGTGACCAATAACATCTGCTAACCATGTGTATGTGACCAATAACATCTGCTAACCATGTGTATGTGAACAATAACATCTGCTAACCATGTGTATGTGACCAATAACATCTGCTAACCATGTGTACGTGACCAATAACATCTGCTAACCATGTGTATGTGACCAATAACATCTGCTAACCATGTGTATGTGACCAATAACATCTGCTAACCATGTGACCAATAACATCTGCTAACCATGTGTATGTGACCAATAACATCTGCAAACCATGTGGATGTGACCAATAACATCTGCTAACCATGTGTATGTGACCAATAACATCTGCTAAAAGTCAATCACGGACGACAAGAAGAAACCCAGCCCAGTCACGGACCAGGATAGTTTGCTCCCAGGCAGACTAAATAACTTTTTTGCCCGCTTTGAGGACAATACAGTGCCACTGACACGGCCTGCAACGAAAACATGCGGTCTCTCCTTCACTGCAGCCGAGGTGAGTAAGACATTTAAACGTGTTAACCCTCGCAAGGCTGCAGGCCCAGACGGCATCCCCAGCCGCGCCCTCAGAGCATGCGCAGACCAGCTGGCCGGTGTGTTTACGGACATATTCAATCAATCCCTATACCAGTCTGCTGTTCCCACATGCTTCAAGAGGGCCATCATTGTTCCCGTTCCCAAGAAAGCTAAGGTAACTGAGCTAAACGACTACCGCCCCGTAGCACTCACTTCCGTCATCATGAAGTGCTTTGAGAGACTAGTCAAGGACCATATCACCTCCACCCTACCTGACACCCTAGACCCACTCCAATTTGCTTACCGCCCAAATAGGTCCACAGACGACGCAATCTCAACCACACTGCACACTGCCCTAACCCATCTGGACAAGAGGAATACCTATGTGAGAATGCTGTTCATCAACTACAGCTCGGCATTCAACACCATAGTACCCTCCAAGCTCGTCATCAAGCTCGAGACCCTGGGTCTCGACCCCGCCCTGTGCAACTGGGTACTGGACTTCCTGACGGGTCGCCCCCAGGTGGTGAGGGTAGGCAACAACATCTCCTCCCCGCTGATCCTCAACACGGGGGCCCCACAAGGGTGCGTTCTGAGCCCTCTCCTGTACTCCCTGTTCACCCACGACTGCGTGGCCATGCACGCCTCCAACTCAATCATCAAGTTTGCGGACGACACAACAGTGGTAGGCTTGATTACCAACAACGACGAGACGGCCTACAGGGAGGAGGTGAGGGCCCTCGGAGTGTGGTGTCAGGAAAATAACCTCACACTCAACGTCAACAAAACTAAGGAGATGATTGTGGACTTCAGGAAACAGCAGAGGGAACACCCCCTATCCACATCGATGGAACAGTAGTGGAGAGGGTAGCAAGTTTTAAGTTCCTCGGCATACACATCACAGACAAACTGAATTGGTCCACTCACACTGACAGCGTCGTGAAGAAGGCGCAGCAGCGCCTCTTCAACCTCAGGAGGCTGAAGAAATTCGGCTTGTCACCAAGCACTCACAAACTGCAGATGCTCAATCGAGAGCATCCTGGCGGGCTGTATCACCGCCTGGTACGGCAACTGCTCGCCCTCAGCCGTAAGGCTCTCAGGGTAGTGAGGTCTGCACAACGCATCACCGGGGGCAAACCTGCCCTCCAGGACACCTACACCACCCGATGTCACAGGAAGGCCATAAAGATCATCAAGGACATCAACCACCCGAGCCACTGCCTGTTCACAAGATTTTATATGAAACATTTGATCAACAATTTGACCACCCCTGGGTTATGATGTATATAACATTCTAACAACAATTTGACCCACCCCTGGGTTTATGATGTATATAACATTCTAACAACAATTTGACCACCCTGGGTTATGATGTATATAACATGACAAGATACACTGGCTACTTTAGGCATCTTTTTTAATGACACGTTTTTAATCCAAAAGTATGTTTTTAGAGGGGAGAGGAAATACTGTTATGTTAAACTGTAGAGAACAAGAACCTTTGGTGAATCAGGGAGGAGAGAGAGAGAGAGAGAGAGAGAGAGAGAGAGAGAGAGAGAGAGAGAGAGAGAGACAGACAGACGACCTAGAGGCCGGAGAGAGAGAGAGAGAGAGAGAGACAGGCAGGCCTAGAGGCCGGAGGAGAGAGAGAGATCAGCGAGTCCCCCGATTTCTTAAATATACACATGTCCAGAAGGTTGGTTCTGACAAACACTTTTTCAAAGTTTAAATCACATACATCAAACACCATTACATGGATTTGTTTTGTTGAAATAGCGTGGAAACAAAGTTAATTCAGCCAGTGGGAGGCTTGTAAATGACCCCAGAAAAATAAAACAAAAGAACTCTTCATTGAGACAATGATAAACAGCAATCTGTGGGAGAGTTGTGGTGGATATTATAAATAAGGATCTGCTGGAGTCCAAGTCAAACCAAGATTCTTTATTTCTGAGCTCAGAGAATAACAGAGTTACACGGCGCAGTGTAGACAGTCTGAGTTCCTGAAGCATTGGGTGGTTAGCACATATCTTTTATAGTTTCCTGTTCCTGGGAGGGACTTTATTCATACAAGGACACAGGTGTAACGGCGTTCTTCGTTTGTCGAAAGAGAGTCGGACCGAAATGCAGCGTGTTTGTTACTCATGATCTTTAATGAATGAAAACGGAACGATACATGAAATAACTCAATACAAAAACAACAAACGGAACGTGAAATCTAATTACAGCCTATCTGGTGAAACAACACAGAGACAGGAACAATCACCCACAAAATACAAAGCAAAACTCAGGCTACCTAAATACGGTTCCCAATCAGAGACAACGAGAATCACCTGACTCTGATTGAGAATCGCCTCAGGCAGTCAAGCCTACACAACACCCCTAATCAGCCGCGATCCCACTACAAACCCCAATACGAAAAACAACATATAAACCCATGTCACACCCTGGCCTACCCAAACATATAACAAAAACACAAAATACAATGACCAAGGCGTGACAAGGTGCAGCTGGTTGCAACGCAGGACGATACTCCCAGGAACAGGAGATTATAATAGGAGTTTCACAAGGTTAGTCACATACTCAGATATGTGGACACATACAATTAACAATTTACATTACAGAGTCAGTGATACATTTCAGTTAATTAAATCATCAGTGGGCCACAATGCAAATGTAAACAATGGAGCAAATGCATCACATCCAAATATCACTTGATTATCTGACCATTTAAACACAAGGAATCTGATCTACTCTTTATTTAAACTGACATACTCCATATTCAATTCATGTTTTCTCCCTGTGGACTCTCATGTCTTTTAAGTGACCGTGATGAGTAATATGTCTTCCCACAGTCTGAGCATTTGTAAGGCTTCTCCCCTGTGTGTATTCGCTCATGAGACATCAGGCTTCCTAACTCGCTAAATCTCTTTCCACACTGGGAGCAGCGGTAAGGCTTCTCCCCTGTGTGTATTCCTCATGTTTTCTGATTACTTAAGTGGGCAAAACGCTTTCCACACTTGGAGCAGTGGTACGCTTTTCTCCTGTATGCATTCTCTCGTGTATTTTCAGGCTCCATAATGTTGTAAAACTCTTTCCACACTGGGAGCAGTGGTACAGCTTTTCTCCTGTATGTATTCTCTCGTGAATTTTCAGTGTCCCTATCGTTGTAAACTCTTTCCACACCGGGAGCAATGGTAAGGCTTCTCACCTTTGTGTAATCTCTCAGGTCCTTTCAGGTCCCTTAACTGGTTACAACCGGTTCCAAACTGGGAACAGTGGTAAGGCTTCTCCCATGTGTGTATTCTCCCATGTTGCTTCAGGTGTCCTTTCTGGTTAAAACTCTTTCCACACTGAGAGCAGTGGTAAGGCTTCTCCCTGTGTGTATTCTCTCGTGTGTTTTCAGGTTACATAACAGGGTAAAAGTATTTCCACACTGGGAGCAGAGGTAAGGTTTCTCCCCTGTGTGTATCCTCTCATGTTGTTTCAGGTCCCTTAACCCGTTACAACCCGTTCCACACTGGGAGCAGTGGTAAGGCTTCTCCCCTGTGTGTATTTTCTCATGTTGGTTCAGGTGTCCTTTCTGGTTAAAACTCTTTCCACACTGGGAGCACTGGTGTCGTCTTGCTGGTTTGGACATACCTGGCTCTGGTTCCTCCGAGTCTGGTCTCTCTCCTGCCAAAAACAGATTGTTTATTTAAATAGACCTGAATGAAACCTCCACATGATAAAATAGCCTTGCAATGAGGGAAAATCCTAATCAGATCCCTCAATAACCTATAGCCAGTATTAACAATCTTGTTGTGATGTTAAAACAAATTATGTTGTAGAGCTTCCTGGTAATTACTGATAATATGTTTACATTACTTATTTTATAAATACTGTTTTTACAAGTCAGAACACAAAAAAACTAAACAGTTCTAGGACACTGAAGACACAGACATCTAGGACACTGATAATATGTTTACATTACTTATTATTCTTTCTGTTTTAGAAGTCAGAACACAAAGAACTAGACAGTTCTAGATCACTCAAGACATAATTGGATTCTATGTTCTACAGTTCTGTGACACTGAAGACACAGACATCACTGGATTCCAATCGAGCAGGTGGTTCTGAATAAATAACCTTCATAGTTGTATAATAAATATAAAATAAATAAATATATATAAAAAATATATAACATTCATAGTTGACTGTCATGAACAGAATGCGACCTAAAACACTTCCTGCATCTATAATATATAACCTTCCTTGAACCTAAAATAAGTAAAATCATTTTATGTGAAAATCAAAACATGTATTTACGTGGAAGGGTTTCGACACGCTATTTAAATGGCCCAATTCATTTAGACGTTAACACATTTTCAACACTTTGACTGTCACTGAAAAATCAAATATTTACATCTGATTGACATTTTAAAAAACATCTGTAAAAAATAAGATGAAATATTTTTGGGAAATGTCCTAAAACTGTTAGTAACTATATATAGTACATCTATATATATATATAGCCATATTATAAAGTCTGAAAGGGCTTGGTCAGTCACATGAATTCACTATGACATCATCATATGTTCCTAAAACTGATAGTAACTATATATAGCACATCTGTAACTATATATAGCACATCTGATAGTAATCTATATAGCACAAAAATATATACGTACATCTAAAGTAGAAAATATACATCTGTTAGTAACTATATATAGCACATCTGATAGTAATTCTACTGAACAAAAATATAAACGCAACATGTAAAGTAGAGGTCGACCGATTTGGATTTTTCAACGCAGATTTGTAACAATTACAACAATACTGAATGAACACTTATTTTCATAATATAATACATTTATAAAAATCCATTTAGTCTCAAATAAATAATGAAACATGTTCAATTTGGTTTAAATAATGCAAAAACAAAGTGTTGGAGAAGAAAGTAAAAGTGCAATATGTGCCATGTAAAAAAGCTAAAGTTTAAGTTCCTTGCTCAGAACATCAAATCAAATCAAATTTTATTTGTCACATACACATGGTTAGCAGATGTTAATGCGAGTGTAGCGAAATGCTTGTGCTTCTAGTTCCGACAATGCAGTAATAACCAACAAGTAATCTAACTAACAATTCCAAAACTACTGTCTTATACACACAAGTGTAAGGGGATAAAGAATATGTACATAAAGATATATGAATGAGTGATGGTACAGAGCGGCATACAGTAGATGGTATCGAGTACAGTATATACATATGAGATGAGTATGTAAACAACATGAGAACATATGAAAGCTGGTGGTTCCTTTTAACATGAGTCTTCAATATTCCCAGTTAAGAAGTTTTAGGTTGTAGTTATTATATGAATTATGATATTATTTCTCTCTAAACTGTTTGTATTTCATATACTTTTGATTATTGGATGTTCTTATAGGCACTATAGTATTGCCAGCCAAATCACTCAGTCAGACAAAGAAATGGTCTTCACACAGTTCGCAATGAGCCAGGCGGCCCAAAAGCGTATGCGCTTTTGTTAAATCATCACCTGTTTGGCGAAGTAGGCTGTGATTCTATAATAAATTACCAGGCACCACATTTATTATATGCAACGCAGTACAACTATGTGTAGTTAACTAGTGATTATGTTAAAATTGATATTCTAGATTCTGGAAACTTCTCCTTTAAAGCATCATTGAGAAATAACGAATTGAAGTTGGAACATTTGTAGACTAACGGTTAAGAATGTTGGGCCAACATTTGTAGACTAATGTTTCATCATTAGATGTTCCTCCTTTAAGACTCCATGTTTCATCATTAGATGGCCTCCTTTAGTAAATGTTTCATCATTAGATGCTACAGTCCTCTTTTAAGACTCCATCATGTTTCATCAGTAGAATCCCCACGACGGCATCATTAGTAGTATGTTTCATCATTAGATGGTACAGTCCTCCTTTTTAAGACTCCATAATGTTTCATCATTAGATGCTACAGTCCTCCTTTAAGACTCCATAATGTTTCATCATTAGATGCTACAGTCCTCTTTTAAGACTCCATCATGTTTCATCAGTAGACGCTACAGCCCTCCTTTAAGATTCTATAATATTTGAAGAATCTAGATATAGTGTACTGTAGCTATTATATATAGATAGAAATGCTTTTCATTTAATCATAATTCATGGCTTTTAGAAAAAATCTTACAGAGCTTGTTTTAAATATATATATTTGCCATTTTTAACAAGTTCTGTAGATCAGATTTTATTTTTTAGATTTTTTAAATTTTATTTCACCAGGTAGGCAAGTTGAGTACAAGTTCTAATTTACAACTGCGACCTGGCCAAGATAAAGAAAAGCAGTTTGACACATACAACAACAGAGTTACACATGGAGTAAACAAACATACAGTCAATAATACAGTAGAAAAACAAGTCTATGTACAATGTGTGCAAATGAGGTGAGATAAGGGAGGTAAGGCAATAAATAGGCCATGCTGGCGAAGTAAATACAGTATAGCAATTAAACACTGGAATGGTAGATGTATGTGCAAAGTAGAAATACTGTGGTGCAAAGGAGTAAGATAAATAAATAAATACAGTATGGGGATGAGGTAGTAGACGGGCTATGTACAGGTGCAATGATCTGTGAGCTGATCTGAAAGCTGGTGCTTAAAGCTAGTGAGGGAGATAAGCGTCTCCAGTTTCAGTGATATTTCTAGTTCGTTCCAGTCATTGGCAGCAGAGAACTGGAAGGAGAGGCGGCCAAAGGAGGAATTGGCTTTGGGGGTGACCAGTGAGATATAACTGCTGGAGTGCCTGCTATGGGTGGGTGCTGCTATGGTGACCAGCGAGCTGAGATACGGTTGGGCTTTACCTAGCAGAGACTTGTAGATGACCTGGAGCCAGTGGGTTTGGCGACGAGTATGAAGCGGGCAAACCAACGAGAGCGTACAGGTCGCAGTGGTGGGCAGTATATGGCTTTGGTGACAAAACGGATGGCAATGTGATAGACTGCATCCAGTTTGTTGAGTGTTGGAGGCTCTTTTGTAGATGACATCGCAAGTCGAGGATCGGTAGGATGGTCAGTTTTACGAGGAGGGTATGTTTGGCAGCATGGGGAAGGATTCTTTGTTGCGAAATAGGAAGCCAATTCTAGATTTAATTTTGGATTGGAGATGTTTGATGTTAGTCTGGAAGGAGAGTTTACAGTCTAACCAGACACCTAGGTATTTATAGTTGTCCACATATTCTAAGTCAGAACCGTCCAGAGTAGTGATGCTGGACGGGCGGGCAGGTGCAGGCAGCAATCGGTTGAAGAGCATGCATTTAGTTTTACTTGTATTTAAGAGCAGTCGGAGGCCACGGAAGGATAAATGAATGGCATTGAAGTTCGTCTGGAGGTTAGTTAACACAGTGTCCAAATAAGGGCCAGAAGTATTGTGTCTTCTGCGTAGAGTCTTGTAAAGATATAGGAGGGTGGTTGACTGGGACAGGCAATGTAAAATCCATAATGTTTTTAGGAAAAGGTTTTGTAAAACATGAACCTTACATCAGATCATCTTGAAACTTTCTCTCTAAAGCTAACGTTCATCAAGGTTTTATATGGTCTTTTGGTTTCTCTCTTTTCATTGGCAGAATCCTTTTTCAGTGTTACGATATTCATAACATCCATATCCACCAGTCTATCTTCCTGTCAACTAACAGAACTCTGCTGGTTGTCCTGGTAACAGATACCAGTGGGCAGATCTATTTTATTTGCTCAAACTAAACTACAGCACTTACTTTGATGTGTCAAATCTGATCCTTTCTTCTCTTCTCCACCTCTCACTGTTCCACTCAGCCCTGTTGTTTTCCTGCAGTCCGCCAGCAGCACAGACAACCTCTTCATACCCAGCAGTAAGGTGCTACCGGGAGAGGTACGACACGGGGACTCCGGGAGGGAGGAAGTGCTAGCATTGTCCTGGTAACCATAAAGAGGCGACACAGACACATATCATTATGGATGCTGATGTCATGAAGTGCTTTACAGAAACCCATCCCAGACCCAGAGAGAGCAAGCTGTATGCTAGACCAGACCAAGCTGTACCATCTGGTGTTCTGATCTGGAGAGACTCTTCTCTGCCTCGTCAGCATCAGGATGTTGTTGAGGCTCCGCAGAGGATCCATAATAGTCATGTCTCTCTCCTGTGTGAATGAGAACATCAAACAGATGGTAAACCTATGATCTTCTATTGCGATCACAGAGTCTTACAAGAGGCATTAATAAAAAGGGCCTAAAATGGCCACTTTCATCTTGATTTCCTAAAAAAATATTTGTGATGCAAATGTAAAAGGGTTGTTCCACAAAATGGGTGCCTTTTTTATATTTTAAGTAGAACATATGCACCAATATTGAATTTTAAAAGACTGTTATACTAGATGAGGAGAACTTTAATGTCGACCACATGGAGAATTCAATACATCTAATTGAAAAGTCCCAAAAGTATATGAACCAATGGCAGATCGACCATTTAACAATTCCTACAGTAGGAATGCCCATTAAAAACCCCACATTAGTTCAACAACTGCATAGTTTGTGCCCTGTTAAAGACAATACTCACTGGTGTCAATCGGATCTTCTGTCTCCTCTTCTTTCACTCCCAAAACATCTTCCTCCTTCACCTTTGAGACAGCATCCTCTTCCTCTCTAAAAGCTTCTTCACTCTCTTTTCATTCTGAAAGATAATATCCTCCTCTTCTTTTATCATTCTGAAAGATTCTTCCTCTCTTTTCACTGTAATATCCTCCTCTTCTTTATCATTCTGAAAGATTCTTCCTCTCTTTTCACTGTAATATGAAAGATTCTTCTCTCTTTTCTTAATATCTTTTATCATTCTGAAAGATTCTTCCTTACTTTTCACTGTAATATCCTCCTCTTCTTTTATAATTCTGAAAGCTTCTTCCTCTCTTTTCACTGCAACACCCTCCTCTTCTTCTTCTTCTTCCACGACAATGTTCAGTCCCAGAGCTTCTTTCTCTGTCCAGCAGACCTCCTCTTCTTTAGCAGGGGAGGGTAGTTTAGTGAGCTCATGGTCAGGGATAGTTAGTTAGCATTAGCGACTAGCCTAGTGCTAACCTCAGTATCAATCTTTAACACGTTTGCAAATTAAGTTGACCAGTTGATCCGTCAACAGAAATGTGTTTAAAACACAGATTAGCTAATGTACACAAACATGGTCGAAAGGGAGGAGAAGTTTAGTGAGCTCATGGTCAGGGATGTTAGTTAGCAAGTTAGGTAGCATTAGCGACTAGCCTAGACACTATCAATCTTTAACACGTTTGCAAATTGAACAAGCACATTAGGTTAAAGTTAACCATTAGATAAGTCAACCGAAATTTGTTTAAAACACTGAGATTAGATAATGTACATTAACATGGTCTAAATAATCAATCTTTCAGTTTTATGTTGGCTAGCAAGCTACCGAGGTGGTTGAAAGAGTAGCCGTGTTGTTGTTCCTGAAGAAGCGTCCCGTCCAGTCCATTATACGTCACTCAAGAAGCATCACCTGAAAGACGCTCATCGCCATCTGCTGGCTGGAGTGGGTAACGCATTTTGGAAACAATAGTTACTACACTTTTGTATTGGAAATAAAGTCATAATAATTTAACAATAAACTGATATATTTTCACTCACGTGTTAGAACTAATAATATTTGATTTAAGAATTTCCTGTACACAGACGTAGATCTTAATATGAATATGTGGATGATGAACAAATACATCTATTAATAGGTAGTGTGTTAATACACATTTTCTCTGTTCATTTTTCACATTCGTTTTTATCTCGATGTTACCATACTATTCCCTTAAAGCCAAATAGCACTTGATTATCTGTAGTGCTATACACTGAGTATACAAAACCTTAAGAACACCTGCTCCTTCCATGACTTAGACTGACTAGATTAATTCAGGCTAAAGCTACGATCCCTTATTGATGTCAGTAGTTAAATCCAATTCAATCAGTGTAGATGAAGGGGAAGGGAGACAGGTTAAATAAGGAATTTTAAGCCTTGAGACAAATGAGACATAGATTGTGCATGTGTGCCATTCAGGGGGTGAATTGGGAAGACAAAATATTTAAGTGCCTTTGAACGGGGTATGGTAGTAGGTGCCAAGCGCACCGGTTTGTGTCAAGAACTGCAACACTGCTGGTGTTTTCAGCTCAACAGTTTCCCAAGTGTAGAAAGAATGGTCCACCACCCAAACTGTGGCGGTCAGTGCCGTTTCAGATGAGGGAGGACCATTTTGTTTTTCATGAGCATGGCCTTATTTCTACTACAGCATGTTGGATGACTGTCATTCAACTGTCATTCATATTCGATTCACCCTGTTCAATGTAACAGCGATAGGTTTAGGCTACTACATGATTCTCAAATGTTCCATATACCCCCATCATGAGGTTGCTACAACCTAGCCTATGAATGAAGTTTACAACGTAGGTGCACACAGGTCAGTGACAGTGACACATTCAATACCACCTTGCATACTCTTGCCTGCTTCTAGCTGATATAGTGGGTAATCATTAATCCAGCAGTTGCAAACAAGAGTTTCCATTGGACAAATTCAGGTATATTGTAACCCCGTTTTGTTCCGTTTAAGAAACTTTGTCAACAACAATCGGCACATGAATACACCGTTGATCACACGTGAACACAGTTCACTTTCAACAACAGCCACGTTGTTTTCCTTCTCATGCCAAGCTGCACCATCTGGTGTTCTGATCTGTAGAGACTCTTCTCTGCCTCGTCAGCATCAGGATGTTGTTGAGGCTCCCCAGAGGATCCACGATAGTCGTGTCTCTCTCCTGTGTGAATGAGAACATCAAACAGATGGTAAACGTATGATCTTCTATTACAATCACAGGGTCTTACATTAGGTATTAATATGTCTAAAAAAGGACCTAAATTGACCACGTTAATTATGCTTTTTTTTAAAATAATGTTTGTGATTGATTCCATGTAAAAGTTTCGTTCCACAAAATGGGTTCCTTTTACGTCCCTGTGATATTTTAAGTAGAAATTACATTTTAAAAGCCTGTTATATTAGATCAAGTGCACTTTAATATAGACCACGTGGGGAATTCAATCAAAATCATTTAAAGTCCTAAAAATTTGTACCAATGGCAGATTGGCCCTTAAACAATTCCGAGTGTAGAACTTCAGTAGAATGCCCCTTTGAAACACCACATTATTTCAACAACTGCATAGTTTGTGCCCCTGTTTTTAAGACAATACTCACTGGGGTTAATCTGATCTTCAGTCTCCTCCTCTTTCACTCCCAAAACGTCCTCCTCCTCCTCTTTAATTGAGATAGCCTCCTCTTCCTCTTTTACTCCAAAAGGTTCTTCCTCTTCTTTCAATGTTACGGCATCTTCCTCCTTTTTAATTCTGAATGCTTCTACCTCCTCCCCTTCCACTTTGACAACCTCTTTCCCATCTTCCTCTTTCACTGTAATATCATACTCTTCTTCTTTCAATGTGATAGCGTCCTCTTCCTCCGTTTTCATTCTGAAAGCTTCTTCCTCTCCTTTCACCAGACTGTTCTCCGTCTTGCTTAGTGAGCTCATGTTCCGGGCGATTAAGTATCAATGTAACACATATGCTAATATGTATATGCTTAACAAGCAAATCACGTTTAAATTAACTAGATGAGGTAAACAAAAGTACGTTCAAAACACAAAGATGAATATACACAAGGTTGGTCTTAAACGCTTCAATTAACCAGGACCTCAGCGACCCCTTGCCTGGAAAAATGTACTTTAATCCATTGACACCAGCTGATGTGGTTATGGGTGTCTTTGCTATTTTAATGTATCTTGAGTAGTAATCTACCACTAGCAGATAAGTGTAATTTTTCCAATAGAACATCTCCGCCCTTATCCTTTTGCCTTGGCCGTTTTGGCAGCTCCGTTGCCATCATTGGCTCCGGATGACAAGGTTGACATTTTGTACAGACCTCACACTAGGCCACAAGCTTGGCAATCTGAGTACTCAGACCAAGCCACCACACTGACTGTTGGGCCCTCAGTCTGCATTTGGCCATGTAACTATTGTGGTAGAATTATATACATGATTTGATAACAAAAGAGAAAAGGTACACTTATGGGTGCATTCCATGTTCTGGTAAAATGCATTTTGTATTGTATAGGGCAGGAAGAAGTTAAAGGTTATAGGGGACACTAAAAATGCAGACACATAGACGCTTAGGCTAGCTGAACATTCAAGGATCAAAGAGGTTGCCTAAAGACGGGGTCAGCCAGGTGACTAACTGATGGATTGCCTAAGGACGGGGTCGGCCAAATGACTAACTGATGGATTGCCTAAGGACGGGGTCGGCCAGGTGACTAACTGATGGATTGCCTAAGGACGGGGTCGGCCAAATGACTAACTGATGGATTGCCTAAGGACGGGGTCGGCCAAATGACTAACTGATGGATTGCCTAAGGACGGGGTCAGCCAGGTGACTAACTGATGGATGGCCTGGGGACGGGGTCGGCCAGGTAACTAACTGATGGATTGCCTGGGGACGGAGTCGGCCAGGTGACTAACTGATGGATTGCCTAAAGACGGGGTCAGCCAGGTGACTAACTGATGGATTGCCTGGGGACGGGGTCAGCCAGGTGACTAACTGATGGATTGCAGGCATCGGTCACATCACAGGGGAAACACAAGTCTGTTGGACCTTGGACAAACCATATGAAGAGCAGGGGACCAGAACAGATGGGAACCCTAAAGCTACATGAGATGAAGGACACATACAATAGGGACACAGAGTTAATCACAGGGTCTGAGCACAGGCCACAGGAAGGGGGGGATGTAAATTATTATCTTTAGGTCAAAGGAAAGGTCTTGACATCATATAATCTGGCCGAAAGCAGATGTGGGGGTTACTGGGCTGAACAAGCAGGACGGTCAGATTGGAATGTAAGGGGATTTGCATTGGGGGATGAACTGATAATGTATCCAAGGAGATAAAAAGGAGAGCGAGAGCTCTGGAGGTTGTGAGTCCCGTGGGTCCTGCGGGGCTCTCCGACTTACGATACGAGGGTGTATTAAAAGTCTATCATTGAATTCAAAAGTTCTCGGACGTGTCATTTTTGAACTGATTGGCCACTACACTATCCGTTGTCCTTTCATGAGAAGGTCTCCATTACAGTGGAAGTCACTTTGGTGCACCCAATAGGGCTTCAGCAGTTGAGGCAGTTCTGGGCCATCCCTTTAGTCCACCCAATAGGGCTTCAGCAGTAGAGGCAGTTCTGGGTAGAGGCCTGGGCCATCCCTTTGGTGCACCCAATAGGGCTTCAGCAGTAGAGGCAGTTCTGGGCCATCCCTTTGGTGCACCCAATAGGGCTTCAGCAGTAGAGGCAATTCTGGGCCATCCCTTTTTGCACTGCTGCACTATCTGTTGGCAGATGTGGTCTTGCTGTTGCTCCTCTGCAATCTGCTGCCGTTGTCGCGCGTTTTTTATTTTAGATCATACTACAGTTTCGGTTTATTTTCGATTGCGAACTACCACGTAGTTGAATCTGCTGTCGCTGTTGAAGAAACCTCCCATACCGTCCACTAGAAATATACGTCACGCAAGAAGCATCACAGGGGAGCGTTATCTCGCTCGTCCAGGCAACATTGAGGGTTAGGTGGTTAACAGTCTAATATTGGCTATCAATTTAGAAAGAAACGAACTATAACTTGTTTAGCAACATAGGATAAGTTTAGAGTTCGTTTTTGTAAAGTTGAATGGGAAGAACACGACAGAAAGACAATAGTAAACGGAATATCCAAGGCTCACACAAGACGGCAGACATGCTAGTTAGCCACAACGAGAACCAGATCAGCATGGATACACAAGAAGCCGCGAACTCAAGTAAGAGAAAGAACAAAACTGACCAGGATGAAACCCTTGCAACCTCTTTACCTCAGACCCCAATTAAAAATCCACCGGTGAAAAAAAGAGGCCATTTCCATGTCTGAACTTTTCTCTGCAATCCAGTCCCTTGTCAACTAAAATAGACACCACGCTCTCCAAAGTGTCCATCATAGTCCGCTACTCATAATTGTGAGCGAGAACAAGGAAAATATAACGTTCCTAGAGAATGAGTTGGAAGAAACTGCAATCCCAAAATAATGAGCTGTGTGAGAATGTAGCTGAACGTCAAATGTACTCTCGCAGGTAGAATCTGAAAATCCAAGGTGTAAAAGAGAGAGAGGATATTAGGGATGCAGTCATTAATATCCTGGGAAGGGTGGCTTTGTGCATCAAAGACAGGCTAAGAGATGTGGTACATCGACATGGGAAACGAAGATCTGATGGACCCCCTCGCAATATCATATTGCGCTTAACTCTGCACCATTACAGGGACATCATCTGGAGAATGGCCAAGGGGAACACGTTTCTGGACGAGAAGAAGAAGCTCTGATACCGCAGGAAGAAACGTTGGCCGCTTATACAGAAGGCGCGACAAGAGGGAAAGAAGGCTGGGTTCAAGGGCCCCCACGCGATTATCGAAGGAAGAATGATTACTGGGTAACTCTGTTGACATGAACCAAACTGGAACTGTGAGTACTGCCAAGAGTACAGTTATTGTACTGCCACAAGTAAATGTACTGTTCGAACTACAACTGATGAACATTTGCCCCCAAAAAAGGAAGTAAATAGATTTGTTATACGGTTAACCACCGCTACCTCAGCTGAGCGTAGTTTTCCGTCGGAGTAAAATCCTCTAAAGGTTCACTGTTTGTTTTATTGTCCACATTACTACTTCTGTTATCTAGTTTGTGTTATTTCTTTTTTTTTATACAGTTTGTTTTCAACTCACTCAATATCGTTAGTCGGAATGCCAGGGGTTTGAGAGATCTTACAAAAAGGAAAGCCTTATTTTTATATTGTAAACGCAGACGTTGTCCTTCTTCAGGAAACTCATTCAGGTGAAAGTGATTTGAAATGTTGTAAATCACAACGGGGAGACACATGGCCTATTTCAGTCATGGATCAAATCATTCTGCTGGTGTTTTGACACTTATTCACAAGTTTAAAGGTGACGTTCTAGAATCCACATCTTCACGGTTTAAAGGTGACGTTCTAGAATCCACATTTTCACAGTTTAAAGGTGACGTTCTAGAATCCACATCTTCACAGTTTAAAGGTGACGTTCTAGAATCCACATCTTCACAGTTTAAAGGTGACGTTCTAGAATCCACATTTTCACAGTTTAAAGGTGACGTTCTAGAATCCACATCTTCACAATCCACATCTTCACAGTTTAAAGGTGACGTTCTAGAATCCACATCTTCACAGTTTAAAGGTGACGTTCTAGAATCCACATTTTCACAGTTTAAAGGTGACGTTCTAGAATCCACATCTTCACAGTTTAAAGGTGACGTTCTAGAATCCACATTTTCACAGGATGGGAGATGGGTCACAGTAACTGTTAAACTCGACAATGCTATTTTCATCATCTGTAATGTATACGGACATAATAATAACTCAAGAGCTCCAGATAAGACCCCTTTTACCTAATTTACCAGGGAAAGTACAGGATTTAAGCAACAAATACTCTAGAGGCTTTTCTAATTATTTCAGGGGATTTTAATGAAACACCGGATGCATCTGTTGATCGTTTTCCTCCTAGAACGAGTCAAAGCCTTCAAAATAGCAATATCATCACTACATTATGCATGGTTCTCTGTGTCGATGATGCCTGGTTTTATTTCACTCCGGATGCAAAGGGACCAACAAAACTATGTCACGTCAATCTAGAATAGATTTATTCCTAATTTCCCCCTTTGTTACAATTTGTTATAGATGTAGATTATCAGTTGGTTCTCTTTTCTGATCATCACTTGATTTCCCTGAATTTACAAGCTACTAAAAAATCAACAGGTAGATGGAGGATATTGGAAATTAAACAACACACTTCTTAAAGATCCTGATCTCATTGAAAACATCAAATCGTTAGCCATAGATATTTTTTGCAAGAAAAGACTTGGGTCAGGTAGCTTTCCACAAGCTTCCTACAATAAGTTGGGTGAATGTTGGCCCATTCTTCCTGACAGAGCTGGTGTAACTGAGTTAGGTTTGTAGGCCTCCTCGCTCGCACACACTTTTTCAGTTTTGTCTACAAATGTTCTATAGGATTGAGGTCAGGGCTTTGTTGTCCTGGACTTTGTTGTCCTTAAGACATGAAGCCATTTTGCCACATCTTTGGAAGTATGATTGGGGTCATTGTCCATTTGGAAGACCCATTTGCGATAAAGCTTTAACAATACTGATGTCTTGATGTTTCTTCAATATATCCACATCATTTTCCTACCTCATGATGCCATCTATTTTGTGTTGTGCACCAGTCCCTCCTGCAGCAAAGCACCCCCACAACATGATGCTGCCACCCCCGTGCTTCACGGTTGGAATGGTGTTCTTCGGTTTGCAAGCCTCCCCGGTTTTTCTCCAAACATAACGATGGACATTATGGCCAAACAGTTTCATCAGACCAGAGGACATTTCACCAATAAGTACGATCTTTGTCCCCATGTCCAGTTGCAAACCGTAGTCTCGCTTTTTTTATGGTGGTTTTGGAACAGTGGCTTCTTCCTTGCTGAGCAGCCTTTCAGGTAATATAGGACTCGGTTGATATAGGACTTGTTTTACTGTGGATATAGATACTTTTGTACCTGTTCCCTCCAGCATCTTCATAAGATCCATTGCTGTTGTTCTGGGATTGATTTGCACCTTTTGCACCAAAGTACGTTCAGCTCTAGGAGACAGGACCGATCTCCTTCCTGAGCAGTATGATGGCTGCGTGGTCCCATGCTGTTTATGCTTGCGTACTATTGTTTGTACAGATGAACGTGGTACCTTCAGGCATTTGGAAATTGCTCCCAAGGATGAACCAGACTTGTGGAGGTCTACAATTTTTTTTGCTGAGGACTTGGCTGATTTCTTTTGATTTTCCCATGATGTCAAGCAAAGAGGCACTGAGTTTGAAGGTAGGCCTTGAAATACATCCACAGGTAGACCTCCAATTGACTCAAATGATGTCAATTAGCCTATCAGAAGCTTCTAAAGCGATGACATAATTTTCTGGAATTTTCCCAGCTGTTTAACGGCACAGTCAACTTAGTGTATGTAAATTTCTGGAATCGTGATACAGTGAAATAATCTGTCTGTAAACAATTGTTGTAAAAATTACTTGTGTCATGCACAAAGTAGATGTCCTAACCGACTTGCCAAAACTATAGTTTGTTCATTATATACATCTATATTATGTATTGTTACACCATGTAGGAGCAGTGTAGACCTAGTCTGTTCATTATATACATCTACATGATGTATTGTTACACCATACAGGAGCAGTGTAGACCTAGTCTGTTCATTATATACATCTACATGATGTATTGTTACACCATGTAGGAGCAGTATAGATCTAGTCTGTTCATTATATACATGATGTATTGTTACACCATGTAGGAGCAGTATAGACCTACCATCTCTGCTTATTGTGATATTATCTGTTTGTTTGACTGATTTCCAAATGTTTTATTATGGTTTAATTTGACTGTGCAAAAGTCCGTTAAGAACAAATTCTTGTTTTCCAATGACAGCCTACCCCAGCCAAACCCTGCCCTGACCTGGGCCAATTGTGTGCCGCCTTATGGGACTCCTGATCATGGCCGATTGTGATACAGCCCGGGATCGAACCAGGAACTAGAGCACTGAGATGCAGTGCATTAGACCGCTGCGCCACTCGGGAGCTTTCACTCAATATATGCACCTATTAACACATGCTTCTGTTTGTACATTTCCATTTATTTATTTCCATAAATAAATGACAAATTAACATTTTGTCTGAAAATAAAATGCATTGTATTTTCCTAAACTGCGTTACCCACTCTAGTCAGCAGAAAGCGAATGACGTATTCCAGGCAATGCCGCCTGTGTGACGTATAATCTAATGGACGGGAAGTTTGTTCAACCACAACTGCGACCTCAGTAGCTTTGCTAGCCAGCGTAGCGGAACATTTGAGCTCTTTGTACGTTTTTGGTCATTATTAGCCACTGTTTTAAACACACGTCTGTCGTATCTACTAGTTACCCCTTTTAATATCACATTTACGTTGGTGTTGGTCAGCTAGCTGTCTGGTTAAGGTAGCAGTAGCTATAGGTTAGTCGCTAATGCTAACTAGCTAACATCCCCAACAATGACTTCAAAAGCTACCACCCTCTGCTGAAGAGGAGGACTGCTGGACGGAGAGAAACGCTCTCGTGAAAGAGGAAAGGGAAGAGGAGGCTGTCACTGTTAAACAAGAAGTAAAGGATGAGGCTGTTACAGTGAAAGACGTTTCAGTGAAAGAGGAGGGGAAGATAAACAAGAGGGTGCAGTTTTTACAGTGAAAGAGGAGACGACTGTCACGGTGAAAGAAGAGGAAGACGTTTTGGAGTGAAGGAGGATGCGGAGATTACTGTCACATTGGAGGAGGGAGAGCAGAATGGAGATCTGATTAACACCAGTGAGTACTGTCTTTAAACAAAGGGGCACAAACTCTGCAGTTGCTGTCCCTGAATATCTCTTTCTGAACCGATGTCCCTGAATATCTCTTTCTGCTTTGAATATCTCTTTCTGCTGAACCGATGTCCCTGAAATCGACAAGCTTTTGGGGGAGAATTAACATAGGTCTGTGGTCGATTATGTGGGAAGGTCAACTTGAGAAATGCACAAATTAAGTTAATTTCCAATTGAAACTGAGTGACGTCACTGATTGAAACGCTATTTAGCGCGAACACCGCTAACTAGCTAGCCATTTCACATCAAGTCTGTGGGTGTTTGCTAGCATCGTCTTCCTGTTTTTAGCTGATAGGAATAGAACCCAGTGTGGTTGTCTGCTGCAATAGTCTATCCATGACAAGTTGCGCATTCTGAGATGCCGTTCTTTGTCGCCCGCCTATTAGCTTGCACGATTCTTGCCATTCTCCTTTGACCTCATCAACGAGGCAAGTCAGTTAAGAACAAACTCTTATTTACAATGACGGCCTACCGGGGAACAGTAGGTTAACTGACTTGTTCAGGTGCAGAATGACAGATTTTTACCTTTTCTACTCTGGGATTCGATCTTGCAACCTTTCTGTTACTAGTCCAACGCCTAACCACTAGGCTACTCTAACCATTGGGGCCCCACCCTAGGCTACCTGCCGCCCACTTACACCTGGGTTACTAGTCCAACGCTCTAACCACTAGGCTACCTGCCACCCGCTTACACCTGAGTTACTAGTCCAACTGCTCTAACCAAGAGGCTACCTGCCACCCACTTACACCTGGGTTACTAGTCCAACGCTCTAACCACTAGGCTACCTGCCACCCACTTACACCTGGGTTACTAGTCCAACGCTCTAACCATGAGGCTACCTGCCACCCACTTATACCTGGGTTACTGGTCCAAGGCTCTAACCATGAGGCTACCTGCCACCCTTTGACCTCATCAACGAACTCTTTTCGCCGACTGCCGCTGACTGGATTTTGTTTTTGTTTGTCACACCATTTTATTGTAAACCCTAGATACTGTCATGCGTGAGAAGCCCAGGAAGGGCGGCTGTTTCTGAGACACTGGATCCGGCCCCCATGGTACTGACGACCAAACGACGCTCAAAGTCTCTTAGGTCACTTGTTTTCCCATCCTAACGAATTCATTGATGCCTGTCTGCCTGCTTTATTTTTATTTATTTTACCTTTATTTAACCAGGCAAGTCAGTTAAGAACATATTCTTATTTTCAATGACGGCCTGGGAACAGTGGGTTAACTGCCTGTTCAGGGGCAGAACGACAGATTTGTACCTTGTCAGCTCGGGGGTTTGAACTCGCAACCTTCCGGTTACTAGTCCAACGCTCTAACCACTAGGCTACGCTGCTAGCAAGCCACGGCCACACTGTCTGTAGGAACAATTTTTGTGAACATGGTGGTGTACCTAATAAACTGGCCAGTGATATAATAAAACACCCATAAGTTAAATGTTTTTAATGTGATTTTTAGGCCATGTAGCCGAGCCCTACCTATAATTATGCAAACCTAAGGTACTACTACTGAACGCACCAAATGTAAACAAATGTGTTATGATAGATTTTAATCAAGAAATATTTAAGATCTGAATGTCCGTCTGTCTGTAACGTCCACAACGAAGCCCACAGGAAGGGTGGCGTCCACAGCGAAGGGTGTAGCGTCCGCCATGAACCGGCCGCGAAGGGTGTAGCGTCCGCAACGAACGCTGTAGCGTCCGCAACGGTGAAGGGTGTAGGTGTAGCGTCCGCAACGAAGGGTGTAGCGTCCGCCTGGGTGTAGCGTCCGCAAGCCACGGCCACACTGTAGCGTCCGAACGAAGGGTGTGGCGTCCGCGAATAAACGTCCGCGGGTGTGATATAATAAAACCGCATAAGAAATGTGTAGCGTCCGCAAGGCCATGTGTAGCGTGTACCGTCCGAAGGGTGTAGCGTCCGTAACCCTAAGGTGTAGCGTCCGTACTGAAGGGTGTAGCGTCAAATGTAAACAAATGTGTGTATGATAGGGTTTTAATCAAGGGTGGCGTCCGTAAGATCTGAAGCGTCCGTAAGGGTCTGTAACGTCCACAACGAAGGGTGCGGCGTCCACAACGAGAGGGTGCGGCGTCACAGCGAAGGGTGCGGCGTCCCACAACGGCGGGTGCGGCGTAGCGTCCACAACGAAGGGTGCGGCGTCACAAGCGTGCCGCAACGAAAGGGTGCGGCGTCCACAACGAAGGGTGCGGCGTAACGAAGGGTGCGGCGTCCACAACGAAGGGTGCGGCGTCCGCAACGGCGGGTGCGGCGTCCGTAACGGCGGGGCGGCGTCCCACGACGACAAGGGTGCGGCGTCCACAACGGCGGGTGCGGCGTCCGTAACCGTAACGGCGGGTGCGGCGTCCGTAACGAAGGGTGCGGCGTCCGTAACGAAGGGTGCGGCGTCCGTAACGAAGGGTGCGGCGTCCGTAACGAAGGGTGCGGCGTCCATAACGAAGGGTGTGGCGTCCACAACACAGATTAGCTAAAGTACACAATGTACACATAAAACACAGATTAGCTAATGTACACAAACATGGTCGAAAGGGAGGAGAAGTTTAGTGAGCTCATGTCGCTCTGGATAAGAGCGTCTGCTAAATGACTTAAATGTAATGTCAGGGATGTTAGTTAGCAAGTTAGGTAGCATTAGCGACTAGCCTAGACACTATCAATCTTTAACACGTTTGCAAATTGAACAAGCACATTAGGTTAAAGTTAACCATTAGATAAATCAACCAAAATTAGTTTAAAACACTGAGATTAGATAATGTACATTAACATGGTCTAAAGATAACCAGCTAAGGTGTTTGGTGCAGTATTTCTTATGTTAAAAAATGTGCATGGAAAACTAGTCAGTGCAGTGCATACAGTAAGTATCGACGGTTTCTGAGAACACATTTATAACATCACCAGCTAGCTGTCAAACTACTGTTAATAAAGCACAAGCTGCTACACGCTGTTTATCAGTGCCTTGCTAGCTAACTAATTTCCCTGTTTATCAGTGCCTTGCTAGCTAGCTAAATTCCCTGTTTATCAGTGCCTTGCTAGCTAGCTAAATTCACTGTTTATCAGTGCCTTGCTAGCTAGCTAAATTCCCTGTTTAAGGAAGTGGTAGTGGCTATCTTGTTGTTATGGTGAATTTGGAGCAACAGTAACTGCCAGGGTATGATTTTCAACATAACACTCCCACATTGAAATTACACCCTCAACCACATCCCCAAGACCCAAATCACATGTTTCATAATGAGCACCAGAAAACACATGTGGAATTGCTGCGTTCAGTCCTCCTTTAAAGCTACAAAGAGTGTGGGGGGAGGGAGGCGGCTTACTTTTCTAGATGACACTTTGTTTCCAGCTGTTGTACTGCTTGTCTTTGTCCTAGTGATTAACTTGGCCTCAGGTTATTGAGGGATCTGATATTCAACCTCACAGGAATACAGTTTTATCATATGGCGGTTTAATTCAGGGCCATATTCATTTGTGCACACCGTAGCAAAATGTTTTGCAATAGAAAGCAGAAACAAGCATTTCTTATTGGACAAGTTCCGCTAGTCGTCCCTCCCCATTTCGGCCTGTTTGCTTGTGTTTAGTTTCTAGTGAATGCAACCTTGATCTCTCTGTTAAAATAAACACTCTGTCTTTGCCAGGAGAGAGACCAGACTCAGAGGAACCGGAGACGTCTGAACCAGCAAGACGACACCACTGTTCCCAGTGTGGAAAAAGTTTTACCCAGTTACGGACACTGAAGGTGCATGGAAGAATACACACTGGAGAGAGGCCCTACCAATGTTCCCAATGTGGAAAGAGTTTTGCCCTGTTAGAGAGCCTGAAAATACACAATAGAATACACACAGGAGAGAAGCCTTACCAATGCTCCCAGTGTGGAAAGAGATTTTCACAGTTAAGTTGCCTGAAATCGCATGAGATAATACACACAGGAGATAAGCCTCACAAATGCCCCCAATGTGGTAATACTTTTTTAAGCGGTTAAGTAACCTGAAGGACCATAAAAGAGTACACACAGGAGAAAAGCCTTACCACTGTATCCATTGTGAAGAGCGTTTTAGCTGGTCAAGGCAACTGAAAGCACATGAGAGAACACACACCGGAGAGAAGCCCTACCAATGTTCCCAGTGTGGAAAGAGTTTTACCCAGCTAGGGAGCCTGAAAATACATAATAGAATACACACAGGAGAAAAGCCTTACCAATGCTCCCAGTGTGGAAAGAGATGTAAGCGGTTAAGTTGCCTGAAATCACATGAGATAATACACACCGGAGATAAGCCTCACAAATGCCCTCTATGTGGTAATACTTTTAAAAAAGCGGCTAAGTAACCTGAAGGAACATGAAAGAGTGCACACAGGGAAAAGCCTTACCACTGTTTCCAATGTGAAAAGAGTTTTAGCACGTTAAGGCAACAAAAGAGCATGAGAGAACACACACCGGAGAGAAGCCCTACCAATGCTCCCAGTGTGGAAGGCGGTTTAACCGCTTAAGTAACCTGAAATCTCATGAGTGGACACACAGGAGAGAAGCCACATCACTGATCTGTGTGGAAATAGTTTAACCTCATCAGGCTTCCTGAAGATTCATGAGCAAAGCCTTTCCGCTGCTCCCAGTGTGGAATGACATTTACCTGGTTAAGGCAACTGAAATCACATGAAAGAATCCCACACGAGAGAGAAATGTTATGAATGCTCTCAGTGTAGAAAGATATTTACCTAGTTTAGGCACCTGAAAGACAGAGGTTACCCTCTCAGCGGAGAAGCCTTACCCATACTCAAATCAAATCAAATCAAATGTATTTATATAGCCCTTCGTACATCATCTGATATCTCAAAGTGCTGTACAGAAACCCAGCCTAAAACCCCAAACAGCAAACAATGCAGGTGTAAAAGCACGGTGGCTAGGAAAAACTCCCTAGAAAGGCCAAAACCTAGAGAGGAACCAGGCTATGTGGGGTGGCCAGTCCTCTTCTGGCTGTGCCGGGTGGAGATTATAACAGAACATGGCCAAGATGTTCAAATGTTCATAAATGACCAGCATGGTCGAATAATAATAAGGCAGAACAGTTGAAACTGGAGCAGCAGCACAGTCAGGTGGACTGGGGACAGCAAGGAGTCATCATGTCAGGTAGTCCTGGGGCACGGTCCTAGGGCTCAGGTCCTCCGAGAGAGAGAAAGAAAGAGAGAATTAGAGAAAGCATATGTGGGGTGGCCAGTCCTCTTCTGGCTGTGCCGGGTGGAGATTATAACAGAACGTGGCCAAGATGTTCAAATGTTCATAAATGACCAGCATGGTCGAATAATAGTAAGGCAGAACAGTTGAAACTGGAGCAGCAGCATGGCCAGGTGGACTGGGGACAGCAAGGAGTCATCATGTCAGGTAGTCCTGGGTAGCCGGAAAATAGAGCATTGCAGTAGTCTAACCTAGAAGTGACAAAAGCATGGATTAATTTTTCTGCATCATTTTTGGACAGAAAGTTTCTGATTTTTGCAATGTTACGTAGATGGAAAAAAGCTGTCCTCGAAATGGTCTTGATATGTTCTTCAAAAGAGAGATCAGGGTCCAGAGTAACAACGAGGTCCTTCACAGTTTTATTTGAGACGACTGTACAACCATTAAGATTAATTGTCAGATTCAACAGAAGATATCTTTGCTTCTTGGGACCTAGAACAAGCATCTCTGTTTTGTCCGAGTTTAATAGTAGAAAGTTTGCAGCCATCCACTTCCTTATGTCTGAAACACATGCTTCTAGCGAGGCAATTTTGGGGCTTCACCATGTTTCATTGAAATCCCCAAGAGGTAAAATATATAGTGAAAACAATAGTGGTCCTAAAACGGAACCTTGAGGAACACCGAAATTTACAGTTGATTTGTCAGAGGACAAACCATTCACAGAGACAAACTGATATCTTTCCGACAGATAAGATCTAAACCAGGCCAGAACATGTCCGTGTAGACCAATTTGGGTTTCCAATCTCTCAAAAGAATGTGGTGATCGATGGTATCAAAAGCAGCACTAAGGTCTAGGAGCACGAGGACAGATGCAGAGCCTCGGTCCGATGCCATTAAAATGTCATTTACCACCTTCACAAGTGCCGTCTCAGTGCTATGATGGGGTCTAAACCAGACTGAAGCATTTCGTATACATTGTTTGTCTTCAGGAAGGCAGTGAGTTGCTGCGCAACAGCCTTCTCTAAAAAAAAAAATTGAGAGGAATGGAAGATACTCCCAGTGTGGAGAGCGATATTTCACACATAATTACAATTCATGACGTAACAGACACATTGCTCCCAGACTTGTTCTCATCTTTTACTGAAAATTGGTGGTTTGTCATTTTGTTTATGCTCTTATTTCCATATGAAATCAAATTGGAGAAAACCTACTCAAAATACATTAATATGTTTTGTTTTTAAAATCCCAAAACATGAATTGAATATGGAGTGTGGCAGTTTTTATGTAGATTATGTACACAAACTGTGATTAAATAGTCTTTTTTTTAAAACTCTGACTCGGTTTTTTGTGGGTTTTTTAAATCGGCTCAGTGTTATATGTTGTGAAGCCCACTGGCTCCAGGTCATCTATGAGACCCTGCTAGGTAAAGCTATATGTTGTGAAGCCCACTGGCTCCAGGTCATCTACGAGACCCTGCTAGGTAAAGCTATATGTTGTGAAGCCCACTGGCTCCAGGTCATCTACAAGACCCTGCTAGGTAAAGCTGTATGTTGTGAAGCCCACTGGCTCCAGGTCATCTACAAGACCCTGCTAGGTAAAGCTATATGTTGTATGTTGTGCTAAGCCCCACTGGCTCCAGGTCATCTACAAGACCCTGCCTATATGTTGTGAAGCTGCTAGGTAAAAGCTATATGTTTGTTAAGCCCACTGGCTCCAGGTCATCTACAAGACCCTGCTAGGTAAAGCTGTATGTTGTGAAGCCCACTGGCTCCAGGTCATCTACGAGACCCTGCTAGGTAAAGCTATATGTTGTTAAGCCCACTGGCTCCAGGTCATCTACAAGACCCTGCTAGGTAAAGCTATATGTTGTTAAGCCCACTGGCTCCAGGTCATCTACAAGACCCTGCTAGGTAAAGCTATATGTTGTGAAGCCCACTGGCTCCAGGTCATCTACAAGACCCTGCTAGGTAAAGCTATATGTTGTGAAGCCCACTGGCTCCAGGTCATCTACAAGACCCTGCTAGGTAAAGCTATATGTTGTGAAGCCCACTGGCTCCAGGTCATCTACAAGACCCTGCTAGGTAAAGCTATATGTTGTGAAGCCCACTGGCTCCAGGTCATCTACAAGACCCTGCTAGGTAAAGCTATATGTTGTAGCCCACTGGCTGGTCATCTACAAGACCCTGCTAGGTATATATGGTGAAGCACTGGCTAGGTCATCTACAAGACCCTGCTAGGTAAAGCTGTATGTTGTGAAGCCCACTGGCTCCCCATGCTAGTCTTTGTGTTTATTTTTAATATATGTTGTGAAGCCCACTGGCTTCATTTCCCCTGAGGTAAACGATGTTGTGAACCCACTGGGACAGCTGCTAGGTAAAGCTTATGTTGTGAAGCCCTCTGGCTCTAGGTCATCTTCTTCTATGTTTCCAGATCAGGTCTTCTACAAGACAGCTGCTAGGGCTTTGTTGTTAAGCCCTCTGGCTATCATCTATCTTAGAGAATGTGGCTTCTCTGTTTGTTTATTTTTTAATAAGATCCTGAGGTCTTGTAGGGACAGCTCAGGGCTTTGTTCCCTCCTCTATCCTTCTTCTCTGTTTCCAGATCAGGTCTTGTAGGGACAGCTCAGGGCTTTGTTCCCTCCTCTATCCTTCTTCTCTGTTTCCAGATCAGGTCTTGTAGGGACAGCTCAGGGCATTGTTCCCCCAGATCAGTCTTTGTGTTTTATCCTTCTTCTCTGTTTCCAGATCAGGTCTTGTAGGGACAGCTCAGGATCTTGTTCCCTCCTCTATCCTTCTTCTCTGTTTCCAGATCAGGTCTTGTAGGGACAGCTCAGGGCTTTGTTCCCTCCTCTATCCTTCTTCTCTGTTTCCAGATCAGGTCTTGTAGGGACAGCTCAGGGCTTTGTTCCCTCCTCTATCCTTCTTCTCTGTTTCCAGATCAGGTCTTGTAGGGACAGCTCAGGATCTTGTTCCCTCCTCTATCCTTCTTCTCTGTTTCCAGATCAGGTCTTGTAGGGACAGCTCAGGATCTTGTTCCCTCCTCTATCCTTCTTCTCTGTTTCCAGATCAGGTCTTGTAGGGACAGCTCAGGGCTTTGTTCCGTCTTCTTCTCTGTTTCCAGATCATGTTTGTGGTTGGAGAAGGGTGGAGGGCATTGTTCCCTTCATGGTTTTTTGTTGTCTATGTACCTGGTTTTAGGGGTAGGGTTGGATACAGGATATTAACCTGGTTTAGAGGTAGGGTTGGCTCAGGATATGAACCCTGGTTTTTAGGGGTTGGAGGATCAGGGTTTAGGGGTTGGATACAGGATATTAACCTGGTTTTTTACAGGATATGATGTTTGGGGTTGGATACAGGATGAACATTGTAGTTTAGGGTTGGTTACAGGATATGAACCTGGTTTAGGGGGTTGGATACAGGATATTAACCTGGTTTAGGGGTAGGGTTGGATACAGGATATTAACCTGGTTTAGGGGTTGTGTACAGGATATGAACCTGGTTTAGGGGTTGGATACAGGATATGAACCTGGTTTAGGGGTTGGATACAGGATATGAACCTGGTTTAGGGGTTGATTACAGGATATGAACCTGGTTTAGGGGTTGGGTTGGTTACAGGATATGAACCTGGTTTAGGGTTGGATACAGGATATTAACCTGGTTTAGGGGTTGGATACAGGATATGAACCTGGTTTAGGGGTTGGATACAGGATATGAACCTGGTTTAGGGTTGGATACAGGATATGAACCTGGTTTAGGGGTTGGATACAGGATGAACCTGGTTTAGGGGTTGTGTACAGGATATGAACCTGGTTTAGGGGTTGGTTACAGGATATGAACCTGGTTTAGGGGTTGGATACAGGATATGAACCTGGTTTAGGGGTTGGACAGGATATGAACCTGGTTTAGGGGCTGGATACAGGATATGAACCTGGTTTAGGGGTTGGGTTGGTTACAGGATATGAACCTGGTTTAAGGGTTGGATACATGATATGAACCTGGTTTAGGGGTTGGATACAGGATATGAACCTGGTTTAGGGTTGGATACAGGATCAAACCTGGTTTATTGGATACAGGATAAACCTGGTTTTTATACAGGATATGAACCTGGTTTAGGGGTAGGATTGGGTACAGGATATAAACCCGGTTTTAGGGGTAGGAATGATTACAGTATATGAACCTGGTTTAGGGGCTGGGTACAGGATAAATCGGTTTATGTAAGGGTTTAGGGGTAGGTTTAAGTACATGATATAAGCTGGTTGAAGATAAAGAGTGTGCAAATCTGTCATCAAACATTTCTAAAAACCTGTTTTCGCTTTCTCAATGTGGAGGATGTCAATGAGGGTATTGTGATGTCATTATGGGGTATTGTCTGATTACTTTGAAATAATAAATACTTTGAATGCACTTAACATCTACATGATGTAATGTTACGCAAAAAAGTCAGGAGCTGATTATAGACCTAGTCTTTCAATACTATACATCTACATGATGTATTGTTACACCATGTAGGAGCAGTATAGACCTAGTCCGTTCATTATATACATCTACATGATGTATTGTTACACCATGTAGGAGCAGTATAGACCTAGTCTTTCATTATATCTACATGATGTATTGTTACACCATGTAGGAGCAGTATAGACCTAGTCTGTTCATTATACATGATGTATTGTTACACCATGTAGGAGCAGTATAGGCCTAGTCTGTTCATTATATACATCTACATGATGTATTGTTACCCATGTAGAGACATTATAGACCTAGTCTGTTCATTATATACATCTACATGATGTATTGTTACA
>NW_025748959.1:0-29111 GCF_021184085.1 Oncorhynchus gorbuscha
GGTATCTAAATAGAGAGGCAGTGAGGGGACTAGAGGTAGGTGGTGGGGGGTAGAGGTATCTAAATAGAGAGGCAGTGAGGGGACTAGAGGTAGGTGGGGGAGGTATCTAAATAGCAGTGAGGGGACTAGAGGTAGGAGGGTAGAGGTATCTAAATAGAGAGGCAGTGGGGGGACTAGAGGTAGGTGGGGGGGTAGAGGTATCTAAATAGAGAGGCAGTGAGGGGACTAGAGGTAGGTGGTGGGGGGTAGAGGTATCTAAATAGAGAGGCAGGGGACTAGAGGCAGTGGGGGGACTAGAGGTAGGTGGTGGGGGGGTAGAGGTATCTAAATAGAGAGGCAGTGAGGGGGACTAGAGGTAGGTGGTGGGGGGGTAGAGGTATCTAAATAGAGAGGCAGTGAGGGGACTAGAGGTAGGTGGGGGGTAGAGGTATCTAAATAGAAGGCAGTGAGGGGACTAGAGGTAGGTGGGGGGGAGGGGTATCTAAATAGAGGCAGTGGGGGACTAGAGGTAGGTGGGGGGGTAGAGGTATCTAAATAGAGAGGCAGTGAGGGGACTAGAGGTAGGTGGGGGGGATGGAGGTATCTAAATAGAGGCAGTGAGGGGACTAGAGGTAGGTGGTGGGGTAGAGGTATCTAAATAGAGAGGCAGTGAGGGGACTAGAGGTAGGTGGGGGGGTAGAGGTATCTAAATAGAGAGGCAGTGAGGGGACTAGAGGTAGGTGGTGGGGGGTAGAGGTATCTAAAGTGAGGGGACTAGAGGCAGGTGTAGGGTATCTAAATAGAGGCAGTGAGGGGTAGGTGGTGGTGGGGTAGAGGTATCTAAATAGAGAGGCAGTGAGGGGACTAGAGGTAGGTGGGGGGTAGAGGTATCTAAATAGAGAGGCAGTGAGGGGACTAGAGGTAGGTAGGGGGGGTAGAGGTATCTAAATAGAGAGGCAGTGAGGGGGAGGTAGGTGGGGGGGTAGAGGTATCTAAATAGAGAGGCAGTGAGGGGACTAGAGGTAGGTGGTGGGGGTAGAGGTATCTAAATAGAGGCAGTGGGGACTAGAGGTAGGTGGGGGAGTAGAGGTATCTAAATAGAGAGGCAGTGAGGGGACTAGAGGTAGGTAGGGGGGGGTGGAGGTATCTAAATAGAGAGGCAGTGAGGGGACTAGAGGTAGGTGGGGGGGTAGAGGTATCTAAATAGAGAGGCAGTGAGGGGACTAGAGGTAGGTGGGGGGGAGGTATCTAAATAGAGGCAGTGAGGGGACTAGAGGTAGGTGGTGGAGTAGAGGTATCTAAATAGAGAGGCAGGGGACTAGAGGTAGGTGTGGGGGTAGGGATCTAGAGAGGCAGTGAGGTAGGTAGGTGGGGGTAGAGGTATCTAAATAGAGGAGGCAGTGAGGGGGACTAGAGGTAGGTGGGGGGGTAGAGTATCTAAATAGAGAGGCAGTGAGGGGACTAGAGGTAGGTGGTGGGGTAGAGGTATCTAAATAGAGGCAGTGGGGGACTAGAGGTAGGTGGTGGGGGAGAAGTATCTAAATAGAGGCAGTGAGGGGACTAGAGGTAGGTGGGGGGGTAGAGGTATCTAAATAGAGAGGCAGTGAGGGGACTAGAGGTAGGTGGGGGGGGTATCTAAATAGAGGCAGTGAGGGGACTAGAGGTAGGTGGTGGGGGGTAGAGGTATCTAAATAGAGAGGCAGTGAGGGGACTAAGGTAGGTGGTGGGGTAGAGGAGAGGCAGTGAGGGGACTAGAGGTAGGTGGTGGGGGGTAGAGGTATCTAAATAGCCAGTGAGGGGACTAGAGGTAGGTGGTGGGGGGGTAGAGGTATCTAAATAGAGAGGCAGTGAGGGGACTAGAGGTAGGTGGGGGGGGTAGAGGTATCTAAATAGGCAGTGAGGGGACTAGAGGTAGGTGGGGGGGGTATCTAAATAGAGACAGTAGGGACTAGAGGTAGGTGGGGGGGTAGAGGTATCTAAATAGAGAGGCAGTGAGGGGACTAGAGGTAGGTGGGGGGTAGAGGTATCTAAATAGAGGCAGTGAGGGACAGTGGGGGGTAGAGGTATCTAGAGGCAGTGAGGGGACTAGAGGTAGGTGGTGGGGGGGTAGAGGTATCTAAATAGAGAGGCAGTGAGGGGACTAGAGGTAGGTGGTGGGGGGGTATCTAAATAGAGCGGCAGTATCTAAATAGAGAGGCAGTGAGGGGACTAGAGGTAGGTGGTGGGGGAGAGGTATCTAAATAGAGAGGCAGTGGGGGACTAGAGGTAGGTGGTGGGGGGTAGAGGTATCTAAATAGAGAGGCAGTGAGGGGACTAGAGGTAGGTGGTGGGGTGGGTAGAGAGGCAGTGGGGGACTAGAGGTATCTAAATCTAAATAGAGAGGCAGTGAGGGGACTAGAGGTAGGTGGGGGGGTAGAGGTATCTAAATAGAGAGGCAGTGAGGGGACTAGAGGTAGGTGGTGGGGGTAGAGGTATCTAAATAGAGAGGCAGTGAGGGGACTAGAGGTAGGTGGGGGGGTAGAGGTATCTAAATGAGAGAGGCAGTGAGGGGACTAGAGGTAGGTGGTGGGGGGTAGAGGTATCTAAATAGAGAGGCAGTGAGGGGACTAGAGGTAGGTGGTGGGGGGGTAGAGGTATCTAAATAGAGAGTGAGGGGACAGTGAGGGGACTAGGGGACTAGAGGTAGGTGGGGGGTAGAGGTATCTAAATAGAGAGGCAGTGAGGGGACTAGAGGTAGGTGGGGGGTAGAGGTATCTAAATAGAGAGGCAGTGAGGGGACTAGAGGTAGGTGGGGGGAGTAGGGTATCTAAATAGAGGCAGTGAGGGGACTAGAGGTAGGTGGGGGAGTAGGTGGTGGGGGTAGAGGTATCTAAATAGAGAGGCAGTGAGGGGACTAGAGGTAGGTGGTGGGGGGGTAGAGGTATCTAAATAGAGAGGCAGTGAGGGGACTAGAGGTAGGTGGGGGGGTAGAGGTATCTAAATAGAGAGGCAGTGAGGGGACTAGAGGTAGGTGGTGGGGGTAGAGGTATCTAAATAGAGAGGCAGTGAGGGGACTAGAGGTAGGTGGTGGGGTAGAGGTATCTAAATAGAGAGGCAGTGAGGGGACTAGAGGTAGGTGGGGGGGTAGAGGTATCTAAATAGAGAGGCAGTGAGGGGACTAGAGGTAGGTGGGGGGGTAGAGGTATCTAAATAGAGAGGCAGTGAGGGGACTAGAGGTAGGTGTAGGGGGGGTAGAGGTGGTGGGGGGGTAGGTATCTAAATAGGCAGAGGCAGTGAGGGGACTAGAGGTAGGTGGGGGGGTAGAGGTATCTAAATAGAGAGGCAGTGAGGGGACTAGAGGTAGGTGGGGGGTAGAGGTATCTAAATAGAGAGGCAGTGAGGGGGACTAGAGGTAGGTGGGGGTAGAGGTATCTAAAGGCAGAGAGGCAGGTGAGGGGACTAGAGGTAGGTGGGGGGGTAGAGGTATCTAAATAGAGAGAGGCAGTGAGGGGACTAGAGGTAGGTGGGGGGGTAGAGGTATCTAAATAGAGAGGCAGTGAGGGGACTAGAGGTAGGTGGGGGGGGGGGTAGAGGTATCTAAATAATAATAATAATAATAATATATGCCATTTAGCAGACGCTTTTATCCAAAGCGACTTACAGTCATGTGTGCATACCTTCTACGTATGGGTGGGGGGGATCGAACCCACTACCTAGCGTTACAAGCGCCATGCTCTACCAACTGAGCTACAGAAGGACAGAGAAGCAGTGAGGGGACTAGAGGTAGGTGGGGGGTAGAGGTATCTAAATAGAGAGGCAGTGAGGGGACTAGAGGTAGGTGGGGGGGTAGAGGTATCTAAATAGAGAGGCAGTGAGGGGACTAGAGGTAGGCGGGGGGATAGAGGTATCTAAATAGAGAGGCAGTGAGGGGACTAGAGGTAGGTGGGGGGTAGAGGTATCTAAATAGAGAGGCAGTGAGGGGACTAGAGGTAGGCGGGGGGTAGAGGTATCTAAATAGAGAGGCAGTGAGGGGACTAGAGGTAGGTGGGGGGGTAGAGGTATCTAAATAGAGAGGCAGTGAGGGGACTAGAGGTAGGCGGGGGGTAGAGGTATCTAAATAGAGAGGCAGTGAGGGGACTAGAGGTAGGTGGGGGGTAGAGGTATCTAAATAGAGAGGCAGTGAGGGACTAGAGGTAGGCGGGGGGTAGAGGTATCTAAATAGAGAGGCAGTGAGGGGACTAGAGGTAGGTGGGGGGAGGGGTCATTCAGTATCCAACCATGTCATCATTCTAATAAATATGACAGAATTGACATAGCAAACACAGGTGAATTACAAAGATAACCATAGAGAAAGGAGGAATCAAAGCGTCTTTTGAGCTTCTAGGCATGAAATCTATGCAGCCTACTCCATTTTTTTTATAGCTACTGTTTACAGGCCTCCTAGGCCATATACAGCGTTTCTCCCTGAATTCCTATCGGACCTTGTAGTCATAGCAGATAATATTCTAATTTTTGGTGACTTTAATATTCACATGGAAAAGTACACAGACCCACTCCAAAAGTCTTTCGGAGCCATCATCGACTCAGTGGGTTTTGTCCAACATGTCTCTGGACCTACTCACTGTCACAGTCATACTCTGGACCGAGTTTTGTCCCATGGAATAAATGTTGTGGATCTTAAAAAGTTTTTCCTCATAATCCTGGACTATCAGACCACCATTTTATTACGTTTGCAATTGCAACAAATAATCTGCTCAGACCCCAACCAAGGAGCATCAAAAGTCATGCTATAAATTCACAGACAACACAAAGATTCCTTGATGCCCTTCCAGACTCCCTCTGCCTACCCAAGGACGTCAGAGGACAAAAATCAGTTAACCACCTAACTGAGGAACTCAATGTAACCTTGCACAATACCCTAGATGCAGTTGCACACCTAAAAACATTTCTCATAAGAAACTAGCTCCCTAGTATATATAAAATACCCGAGCTCTGAAGCAAGCTTCTAGAAAATTGGAAAAGAAATGGCGCCACACCAAACTGGAAGTCTTCCGACTAGCTTGGAAAGACAGTACCGTGCAGTATCGAAGAGCCCTCACTGCTGCTCGATCATCCTATTTTTCCAACTTAATTGAAGAAAATAAGAACAATCCTAAATTTATTTTTGATTCTGTCGCAAAACTAACTAAAATGCAGCATTCCAAATGAGGATGGCTTTCACTTCAGCAGTAATACATTCATGAACTTCTTTGAGGAAAAGATCATCATTATTAGAAAGCAAATTACGGACTCCTCTTTAAATCTGCGTATTCCTTCAAAGCTCAGTTGCCCTGAGTCTGCACAACTCTGCCAGGACCTAGGATTAAGAGAGACACTCAAGTGTTTTAATACCATATCTCTTGACACAATGATGAAAATAATCATGGCCTCTAAACCTTCAAGCTGCAAACTGGACCCTATTCCAACTAAACCTCTGAAAGAGCTGCTTCCTGTGCTTGGCCCTCCTATGTTGAACATAATAAACGGCTCTCTATCCACTGGATGTGTACCAAACTCACTAAAAGTGGCAGTAATAAAGCCTCTCTTGAAAAAGCCAAACTTTGACCGAGAAAATATAAAAGACTATCGGACTATATCGAATCTTCCATTCCTCTCAATTTTTTTTTAGAAAAGGCTGTTGCGCAGCAACTTACTGCCTTCCTAAAGACAAACAATGTATACGAAATGCTTCAGTCTGGTTTTAGACCCCATCATAGCACTGAGACTGCACTTGTGAAGGTGGTAAATTACCTTTTAATGGCGTCAGACCGAGGCTCTGCATCTGTCCTCGAGCTCCTAGACCTTAGTGCTGCTTTTGATACCATCGATCACCACATTCTTTTGGAGAGATTGGAAACCCAAATTGGTCTACACGGACAAGTTCTGGCCTGGTTTAGATCTTATCTGTCGGAAAGATATCAGTTTGTCTCTGTGAACGGTTTGTCCTCTGACAAATCAACTGTAAATTTCGGTGTTCCTCAAGGTTCCGTTTTAGGACCACTATTCTTTTCACTATATATTTTACCTCTTGGGGATGTCATTCGAAAACATAATGTTAACGTTCACTGTTATGCGGATGATACCCAGCTGTACGTTTCAATGAAACATGGTGAAGCCCCAAAATTGCCCTCGCTAGAAGCCTGCGTTTCAGACATAAGGAAGTAGATGGCTGCAAACATTCTACTTTTAAACTCGGACAAAACAGAGATGTTTGTTCTAGGTCCCAAGAAACAATGAGATATTCTGTTGAATCTGAGAATTAATCTTAATGGTTGTACAGTTGTCTCAAATAAAACTGTGAAGGACCTTGGCGTTACTCTGGACCCTGATCTTTCTTTTGACGAACATATCAAGACTGTTTCAAGGACAGCTTTTTTCCATCTACGCAACATTGCAAAATCAGCTACTTTCTGTCCAAAAATGATGCAGAAAAATTAATCCATGCTTTTGTTAGACTACTGCAATGCTCTACTTTCCAGCTACCCGGATAAAGCACTAAATAATCTTCAGTTAGTGCTAAATACGGCTGCTAGAATCCTGACTAGAACCATTTTTTTGATCATATTACTTCAGTGCTAGCCTCCTACACTGGCTTCCTGTTAAGGCAAGGGCTGATTTCAAGGTTTTACTGCTAACCTACAAAGCATTACATGGGCTTGATCCTACCTATCTCTCTGATTTGGTCCTGCCGTACATACCTACACGTATGCTACGGTCACAAGACGCAGGCCTCCTAATTGTCCCTAGAATTTCTAAGCAAACAGCTGGAGGCAGGGCTTTCTCCATTTTTATGGAATGGTCTGCCTACCCATGTGGGAGACGCAGACTCGGTCTCAACCTTTAAGTCTTTACTGAAGACTCATCTCTTCAGTGGGTCATATGATTGAGTGTAGTCTGGCCCAGGAGTGTGAATTTGAACGGAAAGGCTCTGGAGCAACGAACCGCCCTTGCTGTCTCTGCCTGACCGGTTCCCTCTTTCCACTGGGATTCTCTGCCTCTAACCCTATTACAGGGGCTGAGTCACTGGCTTACTGGTGCTCTATCATGCTGTCCCTAGGAGGGGTGCGTCACTTGAGTGGGTTGAGTCACTGATGTGATCTCCCTGTCTGGGTTGACACCCCCCCTTGGGTTGTGCCGTGGCGGAGATCTTTGTGGGCTATACTCGGCCTTGTCTCAGGATGGTAAGTTGGTGGTTGAAGATGTCCCTCTAGTGGTGTGGGGACTGTGCTTTGGCAAAGTGGGTGGGGTTATATCCTTTTGCTATATCTGGAGTACTTCTTCTATCTTATCGGATGTCCTGTGTGAATTTAAATATGCTCTAATTCTCTCTTTCTCTCTCTCTCTCTCTCTCTCTCTCTCGGAGGACCTGAGCCCTAGGACCATGCCTAAGGACTACCTGGAATGAGGACTCCTTGCTGTCCCCAGTCCACCTGGCCGTGCTGCTGCTCCAGTTTCAACTCTTCTGTCTGTGGCTATGGAATCCTGACCTGTTCACCGGATGTGCTACCTGTTCCAGACATGCTGTTTTCAACTCTCTAGAGACAGCAGGAGTGGTAGAGATGCTCTTAATGATCGGCTATGAAAAGCCAACTGACATTTACTCCTGAGTTGCTGACTTGCTGCACCCACGACAACTACTGTGATTATTATTATTTGACCATGCTGGTCATTTATGAACATTTGAACATCTTGGCCATGTTCTGTTATAATCTCCACCCGGCACAGCCAGAAGAGGACTGGCCACCCCCATAGCCTGGTTCCTCTCTAGGTTTCTTCCTAGGTTTATGCCTTTAATGGGAGTTTTTCCTAGCCCCCCGTGCTTCTACACCTGCATTGCTTGCTGTTTGGGGTTTTAGGCTGGGTTTCTGTACAGTACTTTGAGATATCAGCTGATGTACGAAGGGCTATATAAATACATGTGATTTTAATCACTGTCAAATGTTAGTTAAAAACTTCAACAGGATGTTGAAGACAAGGAGATTATAGACAGCCCACTAACAGAGACAGAGTAAAGACCCATTGCAACAGAAGAGCCATAACAACAATGAAGTGCTTTACGAATGTAGTAAGGTGGGGTACCTAGCTAAACATAGATGGTGACGTTTTGTTTGCGAAGGCCAGACTTCCAGAGAAGGATCAACAAAAGGTATGTGGCCAGAAAGGAATTACTGTAATTAATCAACCGCCCAATAAGTACACTTTGGTTAGACACACCACTGACTAATGCTTTCTGTTTGAGCTGGCTGCTCTTCCACAGAAAGAGTTTTGGAATGATTTCAGGATGAGGAAGAAAAACAGGACAGTTCTAAGTAAGGAAGATTAAAGTAGGTACTGTACATACAGTGGGGCAAAAAAGTATTTAGTATTTCAATTGTGCAAGTTCTCCCACTTAAAAAGATGAGAGGCCTGTAATTTTCATCATAGGTACTCTTCAACTATGGCAGACAAAATTAGAAAATAAAATCCAGAAAATCACATTGTAGGATTTTTTATGAATTTATTTGCAAATTTGCAAAAACTCCACTATGGCCAAAGAGCTGTCAAAGGACACCAGAAACAAAATTGTAGACCTGAACCAGGCTGGGAAGACTGAATCTGCAATAGGTAAGCAGCTTGGTTTGAAGAAATCAACTGTGGGAGCAATTATTAGGAAATGGAAGACATACAAGACCACTGATAACCTCCCTCGATCTGGGGCTCCACGCAAGATCTCACCCCGTGGGGTCAAAATGATCACAAGAACGGTGAGCAAAAATCCCAGAACCACACGGGGGGACCTAGTGAATGACCTGAAGAGAGCTGGGACCAAAGTAACAAAGCCTACCATCAGTAACACACTACGACGCCAGGGACTCAAATCCTGCAGTGCCAGACGTGTCCCCCTGCTTAAGCAAGTACATGTCAAGGCCCGTCTGAAGTTTGCTAGAGAGCATTTGGATGATCCAGAAGAAGATTGGGAGAATGTCATATGGTCAGATGAAACCAAAATATAACTTTTTGGTAAAAACTCAACTCGTCGTGTTTGGAGGACAAAGAATGCTGAGTTGCATCCAAAGAACACCATACCTACTGTGAAGCATGGGGGTGAAAACATCATGCTTTGGGGCTGTTTTTCTGCAAAGGGACCAGGACGACTGATCCATGTAAAGGAAAGAATGAATGGGGCCATGTATCGTGAGATTTTGAGTGAAAACCTCCTTCAATCAGCAAGGGCATTGAAGATGAAACGTGGCTGGGTCTTTCATCATGACAATGATCCCAAACACACCGCCCGGGCAACGAAAGAGTGGCTTCGTAAGAAGCATTTCAAGGTCCTGGAGTGGCCTAGCCAGTCTCCAGATCTCAACTCCATAGAAAATCTTTGGAGGGAGTTGAAAGTCTGTGTTGCCCAGCAACAGCTCCAAAACATCACTGCTCTAGAGGAGATCTGCATGGAGGAATGGGCCAAAATACCAGCAACAGTGTGTGAAAACCTTGTGAAGACTTACAAAAAACGTTTGACCTCTGGCATTGCCAACAAAGGGTATATAACAAAGTATTGAGATTAACTTTTGTTATTGACCAAATACTTATTTTCCACCATAATTTGCAAATAAATAAATAAAAAATCCTACAATGTGATTTTCTGGAGAAAAAAATCTCATGTTGTCTGTCATAGTTGAAGTGTACCTATGATGAAAATTACAGGCCTCTCTCATCTTTTTAAGTGGGAGAACTTGCACAATTCGTGGCTGACTAAATACTTTTTTGCCCCACTGTATATGGTTTATACAGTGGTTCAGCAAAAAAAGAAATGTCCCCTCACTGTCAATTGCATTTATTTTTAGCAAAGTTAACATGTGTAAATATTTGTACAAACATAACAAGATTCAACAACTGATACATAAACTGAACAAGTTCCACAGACTTGTGACTAACAGAAATGGAATAATGTTTCCCTGAACAAAAGGGAGGGTCAAAATAAAAAGTAACAGTCAGTATCTGGTGTGGCCACCAGCTGCATTAAGCCAGATTTTCCAGTTCTTGCTGTGAGATGTTACCCACTCTTCCTTCAAGGTACCTGCAAGTTCCCAGACATTTCTGGGGGGGGGAATGGCCCTAGCCCTCACCTTCCGATCCAACAGGTCCCAGATGTGCTCAATGGGATTGAGATCCGGGCTCTTCGCTGGCCATAGCACGACACTGACATTCCAGTCTTGCAGGAAATCACACACAGAATGAGCAGTATGGCTGGTGGCATTGTCATGCTGGAGTGTCTTGTCAGGATGAGCCTGCAGGAAGGGTACCACATGAGGGAGGAGGATGTCTTCCCTGTAACACACAGCATTGAGATTGCCTGCAATGACAACAAGCTCAGTCAGATGATGCAGTCAGATGATGCGGTGACACACCGCCCCCAGACCATTACGGACCCCCCACCTCCAAATTGATCCCGCTCAGGAGTACAGTTCTCAGTGTAACGCTCATTCCTTTGACGATAAACGCGAATCCGACCATCACTCCTGATAAGGCAAAACTGCGACTCGTCAGTGAAGAGCACTCTTTGCCAGTTCTGTCTGGTCCAGCGACGGTAGGTTTGTGCCCATATGCAATGTTGTTGCCGGAATATCTGGGGAAGACCTGTCTTACAACAGGCCTACAGCCCTCAGTCCAGCCTCTGTCAGCCTATTGCGGACAGTCTGAGCACTGATGGAGGGATTGTGCATTCCTGGTATAACTCGGGCAACTGTTGTTGCCATCCTGTACCTGTCCCGCAAGTGTGATGTTCGGATGTACCGATCCTGTACAGGTGTTGTTACACGTGGTCTGCCACTGCGAGGACAATCAGCTGTCCGTCCTGTCTCCCTGTCGCACTGTCTTAAAAGTCTCACAGTACAGACATTGCAATTTATTGCCCTGGTCACATCTGCAGTCATCATGCCACCTTGCAGCATGCCTAAGGCACATTCACCCAGATATACAGGGACCCTGGGCATCCTTCTTTTGTTGTTTTCAGAGTCAGTAGAAAGGACTCTTTAGTGTCCTACGTTTTCATAACTGTGACCTTAATTGCCTACCGTCTGTAAGCTGTTAAGTGTCTTAAAACCTCTCTGGGATATGTGGGACGCTAGCGTCCTAGCTATTATCTGAGGATAGCACCTCCATAAACAAAAGAGAGAAAACATTTCAACCCTGCAGGCGCGACACAAAACGTAGAAATAAAAATATAAATCATGCCTTACCTTTGACGAGCTTCTTCTGTTGGCACTCCAATATGTCCCATAAACATTACAAATGGTCCTTTTGTTCGATTAATTCCGTCCATATATATCCAAAATGTCCATTTATTTGGCGTGTTTGATCCCTAAAAACACCGGTTCCAACTTGCGCAACGTCACTACAAAATATCTCAAAAGTTACCTGTAAACTTTGCCAAAACATTTCAAGCTACTTTTGTAATACAACTTTAGGTATTTTTTAAAGTAAATAATCGATCAAATTGAAGACGGGATGATCTGTGTTCAATACAGGAGGAAAACAAACTGTAGCCAGCTTTCTGGTTACACGCCTCTATCAAAAGGTACACATGAAGTGACCCTCGTTCAAGATGGCCATACTTCTTCATTACACAAAGGAATAACCTCAACCAATTTCTAAAGACTTGACATCCAGTGGAAGCGGTAGGAACTGCAAGGTGCCTTAGAAATCTGGATTCCCAATGAAACCCTAATTGAAAAGAGGGTGACCTCAAAAAATAAATCGGAATGGTTTATCCTCGGGGTTTCGCCTGCAACACAAGTTCTGTTATACTCACAGACATGATTCAAACAGTTTTAGAAATGTCAAGTGTTTTCTATCCAAATCTACTAATAATATGCATATCTTATATTCTGGGGATGAGTAGAAGGCAGTTGAATTTGGGCATGCTTTTCATCCAAAATTCCAAATGCTGCCCCCTATCCTAGAGAAGTTTTAATGACCGTTCCACGGGTGCAAGTTAATTAATTGTTTATGGTTCATTGAACAAGCATGGGAAACGGTGTTTAAACCCTTTACAATGAAGATCTGTGAAGTTATTTGGATTTTTACGAATGATCTTTGAAAGACAAGGTCCTGAAAACGGGCCGTTTCTTTTTTTGCTGAGTTTATTACTACGCCCATTTGCATTCCAGCTGAAGAGGACTCTCCTACCAAAGAAAATAACACAGAGAAACAGAGTCCATTCCATTGAAGGCTGACAGTGGTGGGTTATTGGGTGTCGTTTCAACTTGTGCCAGAAAGACAATGAAACACATATTGGACTTTGATTGCCATGCAATATTTAATTCAATAGTAAACAGATTGGTAATGTGAAGTACAAATTCACAGCGTAAAATGACTAATCAGTAATCATGTACCACCTTCTGTACTCAGTTACAACAAAGCCATACAGTATGGTAGTCTAGTGCTTCATATATACTAAACAGTAAGTACTGTATGTGTAGGGTATATGAAACACTAGAGCACCATATTCTATACAAAATATTTCAAGCCAACTGAACAGTTGGAAGACATAAGAACATTGCAGCAATTTCACTTAGTAATAACTACTCTATCACTGAATGAAAATACAAGCCCTCAGATCTCCCTCAAAACCAATTAAATAGAAACAAATAATTTAGAAAAATCTATCCAGAGTACACCGGAACAAGTATAACTGAAAATCATGCATTACAAAATCATTTAAACAACTTTTAAGGCATAGTGATTAAGACCTTCACAAGCTTCTCTGAGTATTCATTGTAAGGACTGCATAGATGTTACATTTACATTTAAGTCATTTAGCAGACGCTCTTATCCAGAGCGACTTACATGTTGTGCACAGATGCTACAAATACAATGTGTAAAGTGTGTGTGTGAAGAAATGGTGAGAGGATTGGTATCAGAGCAAACTCCATACATGCATCTGTAGCGGCAGGCAGTCAAGTAGTAGAACATACAGCAGAATAGGAATCAAACTGTCAGATAACATTTCTAAAGCAATGTTAACTATGATACCACGTTCAGCAGAATATTGTTGATTTCATGAATTAGAAAAACTATCTACATTTGTTCATCATTCTCATATATCTGGCAGCATTTGGTCCAACCGTGTTTTAAAAAGTACACTTGCATATCAGATCTCCATTAAGGACTGGATGGAATAGTGTTTGCTGTGCATCAGGTCCGTGTGACAGGGCACCAGTAGGATCAGATGAAACACTGTTCACCCTGTGAAAGCAGACATTAACCAGCTACAGTTTTAAATAGTCACAGTACATGTCGGTGTGGTTGCTCCTATCACTATTCAGTCAGTGTAATCATGTGACCAAACTCATTTTCACTAAGAGTAATAGAGTATTGAAAAGAACCATAATAATGACCGCATTAAACAGTACCACAGAGTACTGAAGAGTACCACAGCGAAATTCTGTGTATTAAAGAGCACCATACTAATTACAGTATCGTAGCATACCACAGAGTACCACAGAGTAATGATGAAATTGAAGAGTGCAACAGTGTATTGCTGTTAAGTCCTTTCAGTCATTGTAAGTGCTTTAGACAGCGAGTCATCCTGCCTGTTCTTCTCAGGGGTAGAATGTGTTAGTGTTCTGTTACTGTATTCATGTTTATTGTCTTGTATTCTTCCTGGACATCGGAGCTTATTCACCCCCACAATCCTCCTCTTCAGTACGACTAGGAGTCTACTGTCCAGCGCAGTGAGTCATCCTCCTCATCCTCTCCTTCTCCCTTAACCTGTGATCCCCCTCTTTTTCTCTCTCCCTCCCGGAACCTGTGATCCCTCCTTTATACAGTGTTTTTATAGCAGGGCTATAGACCTGTCCCAGTGTATTGTACCTGTGTGTACAGTAGATGTCTATCTGAAGTGCTTAGAATAACACCCCCCCCCCTCCAACCATGTAGTGCTTAAAATACACCCTTTAATCCACCTTCCTCCGTCCCTCTATCCTCCTCCTTCTCCCTTTCTCTATAGTGCTCGGAATAGCCCTTGTTCTCCTCCTCCTACCACTACACTGAAGGTTGCCACTACCCCTCCCTCCCTCCCTCTAGCAGGAACTGGTGTGAAGGTTGCCACTACCCCTCCCTCCCTCCCTCTAGCAGGAACTGGTGTGAAGGTTGCCACTACCCCTCCCTCCCTCCCTCCCTCTAGCAGGAACTGGTGTGAAGGTTGCCACTACCCCTCCCTCCCTCCCTCCCTCTAGCAGGAACTGGTGTGAAGGTTGCCACTACCCACCCTTCCCTCCCTCCCCCTAGCAGGAGCTGGTGTGAAGGTTGCCACTACCCTCCCCCTCCCTCCCTCTAGCAGGAGCTGGTGTGAAGGTTGCCACTACCCCCTAGCAGGAGCTGGTGTGAAGGTTGCCACTACCCCTCCCTCCCTCCCTCTAGCAGGAACTGGTGTGAAGGTTGCCCCCTAGCAGGAGCTGGTGTGAAGGTTGCCACTGCCCGTCCCTCCCTCCCTCTAGCAGGAGCTGATGTGAAGGTTGCCAATCCCCCCTCCCTCTAGCAGGAGCTGGTGTGAAGGTTGCCACTACCCCCCCCTCCCTCCCTCTAGCATGAGCTGGTGTGAAGGTTGCCACTACCCCCCTACCTCCTCTAGCAGGAGCTGGTGTGAATGTTGTCACTACCCTCCCCACTCCCTCCCTCCCTCCCTCCCTCCCTCCCTCCCTCCCTCTAGCAGGAGCTGGTGTGAAGGTTGCCACTACCCCCCCCCTAGCAGGAGCTGGTGTGAAGGTTGCCACTACCCCCCCCTCCCTCCCTCTAGCAAGAGCTGGTGTGAAGGTTGCCACTACCCCTCCCCCCTCCCTCCCTCTAGCAGGAGCTGGTGTGAAGGTTGCCACTACCCCTCCCTCCCTCCCTCTAGCAGGAGCTGGTGTGAAGGTTGCCACTACCCTCCCTCCCTCTAGCAGGAGCTGGTGTGAAGGTTGTCACTACCCCTCCCTCTAGCAGGAGCTGGGGTGAAGGTTGCCACTACCCCCTCCCTCCCTCTAGCAGGAGCTGGTGTGAAGGTTGCCACTACCCCCCCTCCCTCCCTCTAGCAAGAGCTGGTGTGAAGGTTGCCACCCCCTCCCTCCCCCCTCTAGCAGGAGCTGGTGTGAAGGTTGCCACTACCCCCCTCCCTCTAGCAGGAGTGAAGGTTGCCACTACCCCTCCCCCTCCTCTAGCAGGAGCTGGTGTGAAGGTTGTCACTACCCCTCCCCCCCCTCTAGCAGGAGCTGGTGTGAAGGTTGCCACTACCCCCCCTCTAGCAGGAGCTGGTGTGAAGGTTGCCACTACCCCCCCCTAGCAGGAGCTGGTGTGAAGGTTGCCACTACCCACCCTTCCCTCCCTTTAGCAGGAGTTGGTGTGAAGGTTGCCACTACCCCTCCCTCCCTCCCTCTAGCAGGAGCTGGTGTGAAGGTTGCCACTACCCCCCCTACCTCCCTCTAGCAAGAGCTGGTGTGAAGGTTGCCACTACCCCCCTCCCTCCCCTAGCAGGAGCTGGTGTGAAGGTTGCCACTACCCGTCCCCCTCCTCCCTCTAGCAGGAGCTGGTGTGAAGGTTGCCACTACCCCCCTCCCTCCCTCTAGCAGGAGCTGGTGTGAAGGTTGCCACTACCCCTCCCCTAGCAGGAGCTGGTGTGAAGGTTGTCCTACCCCCTCTAGCAGGAGCTGGTGTGAAGGTTCACCCCTCCCTCTAGCAGGAGCAGGTTGTCACTACCTCCTCTAGCAGGAGCTGGTGTGAAGGTTGTCACTCCCTCCCTCTAGCAGGAGCTGGTGTGAAGGTTGTCACACTACCCCTCCCTCCTAGCAGGAGCTGGGGTGAAGGTTGTCACTACCCCTCCTCTAGCCTCCTAGCAGGAGCTGGGGTGAAGGTTGTCACTACTCTAGCAGGAGCTGGTCCAGCAGGAGTGAAGGTTGCTCCCAGTGAGGATGGACGTGATGCTGGAGGGGTCGTACAGGCCTTCATCATCTTCGTCAGAGCTCAGAGCCGACGAGTCCAGGGCCTGACGCTGCGCCTGCTGCACCTTCCTCCTGAAACACACCACCATCAGCTTCAGAAATGTTATCTTCATCATCTATTGTTCACTATAACAGAGGCCGTAGGTGGGTCTCAGCAAATATGTGTGGGAGTAGACAGTTGACTTCTACAGTAGACAGTGTGGTTCCCTGTAGTATGTCAGGGAGAGAGCCCTCTGCTGGTCAGATATGGGAACTGACTGGTGTGACATACAGTACATACAGTGGGTCTGTGATTTTTGAAGTGTACCTTTTATCATAGGTACACTTAAACTGTGAGAGACGGAATCGAGAACAAAAATCCAGAAAATCACATTGTATGATTTTTAAGTAATTAATTAGCATTTTATTGCATGACATAAGTATTTGATCACCTACCAACCAGTAAGAATTCTGGCTCTCACAGACCTGTTAGTTTTTTTAAAGAAGCCCTCCTGTTCTCCACTCATTACCTCTATTAACTGCACCTGTTTGAACTCGTTACCTGTATAAAAGACACCGGTCCACACACTCAAACAGACTCCAACCTCTCCACAATGGCCAAGACCAGTGAGCTGTGTAAGGACATCAGGGATAAAATTGTAGACCGGCACAAGGCTGGGATGGGCTACAGGACAATAGGCAAGCAACTTGGTGAGAAGACAACAACTGTTGGCGCAATTATTAGAAAATGGAAGATGGTTCAATGGTCAATCACCCTCAGTCTGAGGCTCCATGCAAGAGCTCACCTCGTGGGGTATCAATGATCATGAGGAAGGTGAGGGATCAGCCCAGAACTACACGGCAGGACCTGGTCATTGACCTGAAGAGAGCTGGGAACACAGTCTCAAAGAAAACCATTAGTAACACACTACGTCGTCATGGATTAAAATCCTGCAGCGCACGCAAGGTCCCCCTGCTCAAGCTAGCGGATGTCCAGGCCCGTCTGAAGTTTGCCAATGACCATCTGGAGGATCCAGAGGAGGAATGGGAGAAGGTCATGTGGTCTGATGAGACAAAAATATAGCTTTTTGGTCTAAACTCCACTGGCCGTGTTTGGAAGAAGAAGAAGGATGAGTACAACCCCAAGAACAACATCCCAACCGTGAAGCATGGAGATGGAAACATCATTCTTTGGCGATGCTTTTCTGCAAAGGGGACAGGACGACTGCACCGTATTGAGGGGAGGATGGATGGGCCATGTATCGCAAGATCTTGGCCAACAACCTCCTTCCCTCAGTAAGAGCATTAAAGATGGGTCGTGGCTGGGTCTTCCAGCATGACAACGACCCGAAACACACAGCCAGGGCCACTAAGGAGTGGCTCCGTAAGAAACATCTCAAGGTCCTGGAGTGGCCTAACAAGTCTACAGACCTGAACCCAATAGAAAATCTTTGGAGGGAGCTGAAAGTCCGTATTGCCCAGGGACAGCCACGAAACCTGAAGGATCTGGAGAAGGTGTGTATGGAGGAGTGGGCCAAAATCCCTGCTGCAGTGTGTGCAAACCTGGTCAAGAACTACAGGAAACGTATGATCTCTAATTGCAAACAAAGGTTTCTGTACCAAATATTAAGTTCTGCTTTTCTGATGTATCAAATACTTATGTCATGCAATAAAATGCAAATGAAATACAATGTGATTTTCTGGATTTTTGTTTTAGATTCCGTCTCTCACAGTTGAAGGGTACCTATGATAAAAATTACAGACCTCTACATGCTTTGTAAGAAGGAAAACCTGTAAAATCGGCAGTGTTTCAAATACTGCAGTGTTTCAAATACTTGTTCTCTCCACTGTACAGGGATGACTGCTCTGTCTGCTAGATCTGTCTCTGCCTCCCCATTCACAGCTGACCTGCACATACGTGTGTGTGTTCCCACAGCACTGTTGAGTGGGGTTTAATGAGACACCTTTACACAGCTGGGTGAGTGTGACTGTTGAAGAAGTGTGTGTGTTTGATTCTGACTGCTTTATTCTGTAATGACGTGTGTCTGATAGCAGCATCTCTGTTGAGGGATCAGAGAAGAGCTCAGTGATCCATAGAATGATACACAACACACACACACACCGCACGCTAGTTTGGCTGTGGGGAGTGAACAGGCTGCCAGTAAATGTCAGCTCACTGAACTCATTACCAATGACAAGAGGAACAGAAAGAGGTCTGGAGGGAGTGGAGGAGAACAGAAAGAGGTCTGGAGGGAGTGGAGGAGAACAGAAAGAGGTCTGGAGGGAGTGGAGGAGAACAGAAAGAGGTCTGGAGGGAGTGGAGGAGAACAGAAAGAGGTCTGGAGGGAGTGGAGAACAGAAAGAGGTCTGGAGGGAGTGGAGGAGAACAAAAAGAGGTCTGGAGGGAGTGGAGGAGAACAGAAAGAGGTCTGGAGGGAGTGGAGGAGAACAGAAAGAGGTCTGGTGGGAGTGGAGGAGAACAGAGGAACAGAAAGAGGTCTGGAGGGAGTGGAGGAGAACAGAAGAACAGAAAGAGGTCTGGAGGGAGTGGAGGAGAACAGAAAGAGGTCTGGAGGGAGTGGAGGAGAACAGAAGAACAGAAAGAGGTCTGGAGGGAGTGGAGGAGAACAGAAAGAGGTCTGGAGGGAGTGGAGGAGAACAGAAGAACAGAAAGAGGTCTGGAGGGAGTGGAGGAGAACAGAAGAACAGAAAGAGGTCTGGAGGGAGTGGAGGAGAACAGAAAGAGGTCTGGAGGGAGTGGAGGAGAACAGAAGAACAGAAAGAGGTCTGGAGGGAGTGGAGGAGAACAGAAAGAGGTCTGGAGGGAGTGGAGGAGAACAGAAAGAGGTCTGGAGGGAGTGGAGGAGAACAGAAGAACAGAAAGAGGTCTGGAGGGAGTGGAGGAGAACAGAAAGAGGTCTGGAGGGAGTGGAGGAGAACAGAAGAACAGAAAGAGGTCTGGAGGGAGTGGAGGAGAACAGAAGAACAGAAAGAGGTCTGGAGGGAGTGGAGGAGAACAGAAAGAGGTCTGGAGGGAGTGGAGGAGAACAGAAGAACAGAAAGAGGTCTGGAGGGAGTGGAGGAGAACAGAAGAACAGAAAGAGGTCTGGAGGGAGTGGAGGAGAACAGAAAGAGGTCTGGAGGGAGTGGAGGAGAACAGAAGAACAGAAAGAGGTCTGGAGGGAGTGGAGGAGAACAGAAGAACAGAAAGAGGTCTGGAGGGAGTGGAGGAGAACAGAAGAACAGAAAGAGGTCTGGAGGGAGTGGAGGAGAACAGAAAGAGGTCTGGAGGGAGTGGAGGAGAACAGAAGAACAGAAAGAGGTCTGGAGGGAGTGGAGGAGAACAGAAAGAGGTCTGGAGGGAGTGGAGGAGAACAGAAAGAGGTCTGGAGGGAGTGGAGGAGAACAGAAGAACAGAAAGAGGTCTGGAGGGAGTGGAGGAGAACAGAAAGAGGTCTGGAGGGAGTGGAGGAGAACAGAAGAACAGAAAGAGGTCTGGAGGGAGTGGAGGAGAACAGAAGAACAGAAAGAGGTCTGGAGGGAGTGGAGGAGAACAGAAAGAGGTCTGGAGGGAGTGGAGGAGAACAGAAGAACAGAAAGAGGTCTGGAGGGAGTGGAGGAGAACAGAAGAACAGAAAGAGGTCTGGAGGGAATGGAGGAGAACAGAAGAACAGAAAGAGGTCTGGAGGGAGTGGAGGAGAACAGAAGAACAGAAAGAGGTCTGGAGGGAGTGGAGGAGAACAGAAGAACAGAAAGAGGTCTGGAGGGAGTGGAGGAGAACAGAAGAACAGAAAGAGGTCTGGAGGGAGTGGAGGAGAACAGAAGAACAGAAAGAGGTCTGGAGGGAGTGGAGGAGAACAGAAGAACAGAAAGAGGTCTGGAGGGAGTGGAGGAGAACAGAAGAACAGAAAGAGGTCTGGAGGGAATGGAGGAGAACAGAAGAACAGAAAGAGGTCTGGAGGGAGTGGAGGAGAACAGAAGAACAGAAAGAGGTCTGGAGGGAGTGGAGGAGAACAGAAGAACAGAAAGAGGTCTGGAGGGAGTGGAGGAGAACAGAAGAACAGAAAGAGGTCTGGAGGAGTGGAGGAGAACAGAAGAACAGAAAGAGGTCTGGAGGGAGTGGAGGAGAACAGAAGAACAGAAAGAGGTCTGGAGGGAGTGGAGGAGAACAGAAGAACAGAAAGAGGTCTGGAGGGAGTGGAGGAGAACAGAAGAACAGAAAGAGGTCTGGAGGGAATGGAGGAGAACAGAAGAACAGAAAGAGGTCTGGAGGGAGTGGAGGAGAACAGAAGAACAGAAAGAGGTCTGGAGGGAGTGGAGGAGAACAGAAGAACAGAAAGAGGTCTGGAGGGAGTGGAGGAGAACAGAAGAACAGAAAGAGGTCTGGAGGGAGTGGAGGAGAACAGAAGAACAGAAAGAGGTCTGGAGGGAGTGGAGGAGAACAGAAGAACAGAAAGAGGTCTGGAGGGAGTGGAGGAGAACAGAAGAACAGAAAGAGGTCTGGAGGGAGTGGAGGAGAACAGAAGAACAGAAAGAGGTCTGGAGGGAGTGGAGGAGAACAGAAGAACAGAAAGAGGTCTGGAGGGAGTGGAGGAGAACAGAAGAACAGAAAGAGGTCTGGAGGGAGTGGAGGAGAACAGAAGAACAGAAAGAGGTCTGGAGGGAGTGGAGGAGAACAGAAGAACAGAAAGAGGTCTGGAGGGAATGGAGGAGAACAGAAGAACAGAAAGAGGTCTGGAGGGAGTGGAGGAGAACAGAAGAACAGAAAGAGGTCTGGAGGGAGTGGAGGAGAACAGAAGAACAGAAAGAGGTCTGGAGGGAGTGGAGGAGAACAGAAAGAGGTCTGGAGGGAGTGGAGGAGAACAGAAAGAGGTCTGGAGGGAGTGGAGGAGAACAGAAGAACAGAAAGAGGTCTGGAGGGAGTGGAGGAGAACAGAAGAACAGAAAGAGGTCTGGAGGGAGTGGAGGAGAACAGAAGAACAGAAAGAGGTCTGGAGGGGAGTGGAGGAGAACAGAAAGAGGTCTGGAGGGAGTGGAGGAGAACAGAAGAACAGAAAGAGGTCTGGAGGGAGTGGAGGAGAACAGAAGAACAGAAAGAGGTCTGGAGGGAATGGAGGAGAACAGAAGAACAGAAAGAGGTCTGGAGGGAATGGAGGAGAACAGAAAGAGGTCTGGAGGGAGTGGAGGAGAACAGAAGAACAGAAAGAGGTCTGGAGGGAGTGGAGGAGAACAGAAGAACAGAAAGAGGTCTGGAGGGAGTGGAGGAGAACAGAAGAACAGAAAGAGGTCTGGAGGGAGTGGAGGAGAACAGAAGAACAGAAAGAGGTCTGGAGGGAGTGGAGGAGAACAGAAGAACAGAAAGAGGTCTGGAGGGAGTGGAGGAGAACAGAAGAACAGAAAGAGGTCTGGAGGGAGTGGAGGAGAACAGAAGAACAGAAAGAGGTCTGGAGGGAGTGGAGGAGAACAGAAGAACAGAAAGAGGTCTGGAGGGAGTGGAGGAGAACAGAAGAACAGAAAGAGGTCTGGAGGGAGTGGAGGAGAACAGAAGAACAGAAAGAGGTCTGGAGGGAGTGGAGGAGAACAGAAAGAGGTCTGGAGGGAGTGGAGGAGAACAGAAGAACAGAAAGAGGTCTGGAGGGAGTGGAGGAGAACAGAAGAACAGAAAGAGGTCTGGAGGGAGTGGAGGAGAACAGAAGAACAGAAAGAGGTCTGGAGGGAGTGGAGGAGAACAGAAAGAGGTCTGGAGGGAGTGGAGGAGAACAGAAGAACAGAAAGAGGTCTGGAGGGAGTGGAGGAGAACAGAAGAACAGAAAGAGGTCTGGAGGGAGTGGAGGAGAACAGAAGAACAGAAAGAGGTCTGGAGGGAGTGGAGGAGAACAGAAGAACAGAAAGAGGTCTGGAGGGAGTGGAGGAGAACAGAAAGAGGTCTGGAGGGAGTGGAGGAGAACAGAAGAACAGAAAGAGGTCTGGAGGGAGTGGAGGAGAACAGAAGAACAGAAAGAGGTCTGGAGGGAGTGGAGGAGAACAGAAGAACAGAAAGAGGTCTGGAGGGAATGGAGGAGAACAGAAAGAGGTCTGGAGGGAGTGGAGGAGAACAGAAGAACAGAAAGAGGTCTGGAGGGAGTGGAGGAGAACAGAAGAACAGAAAGGTCTGGAGGGAATGGAGGAGAACAGAAGAACAGAAAGAGGTCTGGAGGGAATGGAGGAGAACAGAAAGAGGTCTGGAGGGAGTGGAGGAGAACAGAGAGAATTGGGCTGGTTCAGAAGAAGAGCCACATCTAGGAGAAAGGAGATACATAGTAATCTAACATGTGAAACAGGTAGAGTGTCAGACTTGGAAACACAACCCACACAGACTTACTTGAGCTCAGTCTCCAGCGCGGTGACTCTGCCCTGTAAGGCCTCCTTTAGTTCCATCTGTTCCTCCATCTCTCTCTGGGACTTCCTCCTCAATCCCTCCATCCTCTCTACCTCAGTCTCCCCCTCATCCACCTGTCTCTTCAGAGCCTTCACACGCAGAGACAGCTACAACACAGAGGAATCAGTCAGGGTGAGAGAGTGTGTGTGTGTGTGTGTGTGTGTGTGTGTGTGTGTGTGTGTGTGTGTGTACCTGGTCTCTCTGTTCTGTGTGTTGGTGTCTCTCTTCCTCCAGGGTAAAGTTGAGCTCCTTCAGTTTCTTCTCCAGGCGTTCTGAGTGACAACATGGAGTTCTTCTTCCCCAAGACACACAGTTGAGCTCCACACAGTTTCTTCTCACACACACACACACACACACACACACACACACACACACACACACACACACACACACACACACACACACACACACACACACACACACACACACACACGGTGATTCTGGATACAGATGTGTGACCAGTTCATAATATCATAAGCTTTAAGGTACACTTCTCTAACTAACAGTGAACTACCATACCAAACACAAAATCAGCTTTGGTTACAAAATATCATATTCCAGACTATGTGGTGCATTGTGGCGTCTGTAGTTCCTGGGGTGTGGTGCATTGTGGGACGTGTAGTGTGCGGTGTACCTATCCTCGCTGTGGAGGCGTTCCTCCAACTCGTGAACTTTACTCTCCAGCTGAGCCACTCCTACAGAGGAGCGAGACTGACCCTCCATATCAGATACTCTGGTCTTCAACTCCTTCAACTGGAGAGAGAGAGATTTAAGCATAATCAATCATCACTCAGACCTTAAGATCATTTCAGTGGAGACACAGACTTAACGTACATGTCTTTCTAGGGCATTCTTGTCCAGCTCAGGTCCTGTCTGGAAGGATCTCTCCTGCATCAGCTCTGAACGCAGCTGCTCCATCTGCACACAGACAGAGAGACAGAAGAGCGCCAGACAGAGGAGCGCCAGACAGAGGAGCGCCAGACAGAGGAGCGCCAGACAGAGGAACACCAGACAGAGTGAGGGGAGAAAGAGGGTGAGGAGAGAAATAACAAATACATTATTTTCCTAGCTTGGTCCTGGTTCTTTCAACTGTTAACCAACAGACTGGTGAAAGCTGCTAGACACACATTTATAGTGTGTGTGTGTGTACCTGGTCTCTGGTCCTGGTGACCCTGTCAGTGAGTAGCTCCACAGATCCCTTCTCCTCCTCCAGCTCCAGCTCCAGTCGTTTCATCTTGTCCTCCGTGCTGCGGAGATCCCTGCTCTTGTCTGTGAGGCTGCTCCTGCTGTTCTCCAGTTCAGCCTCTAGGTGGTGCAGGCGGTTGGTGAGCAGCTCCTTGTCCAGCTGAACATTGTCTCGCTCCTCAACCACAGAGAGCAGCTCCTTCTTCTGACGGGATACCTGGCGCACGACACACACACACACACACACACACACACACACACACACACACACACACACACACACACACACACACACACACACACACACACACACACTGGATTAAAGCATTAAAGACAAATCATCTTCACCCCTCAAACTCATCTCTGGACTTCAAAGCCAGTTCCACTGTGTTTTTTCATTGTTCCCCTCTAATCAGGGACCAATTTAGACCTGGGACACCAGGTGGGTACAATTCATTAGCAGGTAGAAGAAAAAAGCAGCAGGCTCCGGCAGGGTGAGAGTTGACTAGCCCTGACGAATACCATCACCTCCTGAAGACCCTTTCCTCCTCTGTCTCCTCTCGCTTTCCCTCCTCTCACCCCGTCCGTCCCTTCCTCCCTCCATCCATCCATCCATCTCTCTCACCTCCTGAAGACCCTTTCCTCCTCTGTCTCCTCCCTCTTTCCCTCCTCCTCTCTCACCCCGTCCCTTCCTCTCTCACCTCCTGAAGACCCTTTCCTCCTCTGTCTCCTCCCTCTTTCCCTCCTCCTCCTCCTCCTCCTCCTCCTCTCTCACCCTGTCCCTTCCTCCCTTCCTCCCTCCATCCATCTCTCTCTCACCTCCTGAAGACCCTTTCCTCCTCAGTCTCCTCTCTTTTCCTCCTCCTCTCTCACCCTGTCCCTTCCTCTCTCTCACCTCCTCTTCCAGTCTCTTGAGGGAGGTCTGGCTCCTCTCCAGTTCTACCAGTGTGTCATTGCCCTGCCTCTGGGCCTCCTGTGTCTCACTGCGAGATCTCTCTCTCTGTTCCTCCAGCTGGGCCCTGAGAACCTGCACCTCCTCACCAGACGACTGGGACAGAGACTCAAACTACATGGACAGAGAAAGAGGCAGAGTGAGAGTAGGGAGAGAGCGAGGTGTAAGTAGACAGAGAGAGATTTTTATTTGCACAGTGTACATTTGTAAACACAGCACTTCAATGCAGTACACAGAGCATCAGAAAAACCCATGTAGACACATACTCCTCACCTCCTTATTGAGTTTGTCCAGGGACCGCTCCTGCTGTCTCCTCTGTTCCTCCAGCTGTGTGTTGGTCTGTGTGAGCTGGTCCCTCTCCTTCTCCCTGTCCTCCAGACGCAGGCTGAGCTGCCGGTGGTCCTGGCCCAGCCGAGAGGCTCCTCTCCTGGCCTCATCAAGCTCCTGCCTCAGCTCCCTCAACTCCGCCTGGAGGGACAGCTCTGCCTCCGAACTCTCTGATGCACTGGAAGCCAGCTGAGACTGGGGACACACACACAAATACATACTGTGAAACAACACACCCACTAACAAAGAGTTGTGAGAAAGAGGTAGTGTAACGTGTGTGTGTATGTCTCACCTCCAGGCGTGAGAGTTTCTCTCGGAGGCGTGTGTTAGCTGCCTCCTGCTCCTGCTGTGAGTCTCTGAGAGCGTTTAGTTCTGTCTGGGTTCTGGCCAGCCGCTCTGTGTTTGACTGCAGCTCCTGCTCAGTGCTGGAGAGTTTCTCTCCCAGTCGGTCTCTCTCCCCACAAGCATCAGTCAACTCTGACTGCAGGCCAGACACGACCGATAGGTCAGGGAGCTATGGAGAGAAACAAAAGAGGTGAGTGGTTGAGAGAAGGATGGAGATGATGAATATAAGGGAGGAAAAGTGGCCATCTTTCCCAGTCACATAGCTGGTACTACACAACACACACCTGTTTGGTTCTCTCCTGGGCCTTGGCCAGATCCTCTTTGGCTCGATTTGATTGGCCCCTCAGCCTGTCCATCTCATACTTGAGCTCCGCCTCCTGCTCCTGGTTGGCCTTCTTCAGGGAGATTACCTCCATGACCTTTTTATCGAGCTCCGCCCTTTTCTTCTCTGCCTCTGATTGGGCCTGCTGCAGATCGGCACGCAAACTCTGCAGCTCCTGACATGACAGTGGAGAACAGTGTCAGTGTGTACCTTGTTGAGAGTGTGTGTGTCAGAATCAGTGTGTGTGTGTGTGTGTGTGTGTGTGTGTGTGTGTGTGTGTGTGTGTGTGTGTGTGTGTGTGTGTGTGTGTGTGTGTGTGTGTGTGTGTACCTGGTTGAGTGTGTGTGTATGACTGGGGTCTGGTATCTGCTGTTTCATGGTGTTGACCCTCTCCTGTACTTCATTCAGTTCTTCCTCAAGCTCCTCTTTCTCCAGACGAGCCTGCAGCATCCTGCAACACAAACACACACCATTTTAACCAATTAAAGATATCCATTTCAAAATCTAGAAATCAAGGCACAGATGAGCACTGATCAGACATAATTTAGTTTGATCACAGAAGCTACAGTTCAATCTCCAATGCTGATATCAGTCCCTCAAAGTTGATCAAACATTTAGTTGTTAAAATGAAGTCATTCTACAGTATCACACAGTCAGTCAAATAGAGAAACACAGAAGCTGGTTTAACTGGAATGTCAGCTACACGGCCATAAATCCCGGCTATTAACCGCAGCTATTAAAATCCTCTAGAGAGGATTCTAAAATATGGAACTGTACCACAGCTACTAACATGCATGCAGCCCATGCAAAAAAACAGCTCTCTAGTTTAAACAGACATTTTGCTGGGATTTTTTCAATATCTTAATTACATTTCCACGGGGTCGCAGAAATTATAGGCTAAGGGTTAGCACGGCTGGCTACTGGCACGGCTGGCTACTGGCACGGCTGGCTACTGGCACGGCTGGCTACTGGCACGGCTGGCTACTGGCACGGCTGGCTACTGGCACGGCTATAACCTATATAGGCTCCCTCAGGGTGGCTCAGGGGTGATGGGCGTGTCTCTAGTCAATAAGACACGAGAGGAGGAGACGGTACAGAATGGGAGAACAGAAATGGGACATGTGGATGGTTACATAGATGTATACATGGATGGTTGAAAAACAGGAAGAGATGTGTAAGACTTGGTAAGTGAAGTGTGTGTGTGTGTACAGTACCAGTCATTTTTTTACTTAAGTAAATTAAATAACTTATTTTCTTAAAACTGCATTGTTGGTTAAAAGTAAGCATGTCACAGTAAGGTTGTATTCTCTGTAGGTGCGTGTACTCACTCCTGTTTGGTGGTCCGTAGTTCATCTCTAGTATTGTGGAACTGCGTCATCCAGTGGCCACTCTCGTCCCTGCAGTCTTCCAGCTGCTGCTGTAGAGTACGCACCGACGCATTCACACGCAACCGCTCTGACTCGATACCCGCCTGAGACTGGGGAGGGAGAGAGAGGGGGAGAGAGGATATGAGAGAGTGTAGGGAGAGGAGGGAGGGTGGATGAGATTGTGTGGAGAGGGAGAGAGGTAGGGGGGAGAGAATAGAGGTGGATATGAGAGTGTGGAGAGAGGTAGGGGAGAGAGGGAGGGTGGATATGAGAGAGTGTAGGGAGAGAGGGGGTGGATATGAGAGTGAGGGAGAGAGGTAGGGGGAGAGAAGAGAGGGAGGGTGGTTATGAGAGAGTGTGGGGAGAGAGAGGGAGGGTGGATAAGAGAGTGTGGGGAGAGAGGGGTAGGGGAGAGAGAGAGATGGAGGATGGATATGAGAGAGAGAGTGGGGAGAGAGAGGGAGTAAGACATGTCATTAAGACGTGTCATTGTGCAGTCAAACGTAACAGTGTAATCACTTGTTGTTCCTGCTATAATGCCCCGGTGTGAAGCAAGTCCAGTGGGTCTCAATCACTTCACGCTCTGCTGCTCCCTCAGTGCACGCGTGTGGGTGGGAAAGAGCTCTCAAGTAAGAATCTGACTACCGTTTTCCACCGGTTGTATCCTGTGGCCATGGTGAATAAACGCTGAAACGTGTGTGTGTGTGTACCTGTGAGACCTGCTCCACGGTACTCCTCAGTCTCTCCATGTCAGTGCTGTACTGTTCTCGAAATGTCTCCATGTCTTTGTCGTGCGTGGCCACCTCGTCCTTCAGAGCTCCCTTCAGGGCCGTCAGCTCCCTCTCTCTCTGTCTCAGAGAATCCTCCAGCTTCTGCTTCAACATGGACACCTCCAACAGAGACGCTTGACAAGTCACCAGGTCCTGTAGACACACAATACACACATAACACATTCTACAGGACAGTTACAAAGAGTGCACAACAAAGATATTGTGTCTCAAGTCCACCCAAATGTTGTGTTACCGTCTTGTTGCCGTTCTCGGTCCTCAGCTCCTCCTGTAGCTCGCCCAGTCGGTCCTCCATCTCTCTGACTCTGGACTCAGCACTCTCTCTCTCCATACGCAACTGACTCAACCTGACAGAGACCGTGATTTATTCATTTAACTTTTATTTCTACAGGTCATTCTCATTGAGATAAAATCTATTTTACAAGAGAGATCTGATGCTCTTTATCTCAACACTAACAAAGAACCTTTCAATAAGCCATCATTATAACCAGTTCTGATCCAGCAGCCTGGAGTCACTTTCAACCTGCCTGGTTGGTCTCAAGGTTTCCTTCTACCCAGGTCATTTGTCCTGCTCACTGTTACTCACTCAGAGTGTGTCTGGTGTAGTTCAGTCTTTTCCTGTCCACAGTCTCCTGGAGCTGCATGTTCTCATCCAGACATGAATCCAGCTCTGCCTTTAACACAGGGTCAGAGCTGCCCACAGAGCCCTATGCACACACACAGTCCTGTACTGTAGGCTACATGACCACCACAACATCAGACAACGACAGACAGTGGAGAGGTGACAGAGTGGTAGTATTTAATTACACCATTAGAAATATTTTGGAGAACAGGCATGATTCTCTATTTAAACATGATGTGTGTCTGTGTGTTCTTCAGAATGGTGTCAGACAGGCTTTAATCCTCACTGTAGAATTCACATACATGATTAAGTGATTATAGGGTGTTAGAGTTAAATACCAGCCCAACTCCCTTAAGCCAACACATAATGACTCATTATCAGATAGAATACTGTGTGTGTCCACCTCTAACCCAACAGGTTTAAACTGGTTTAAAATCATCTGTGGTCCATTTACAGGGCTTTTAGGGCATTCGGATTAGACTGCCACTAAAAACATCAGCTCCTCTCAGAAAACGCACACACGGTGGGCTCAGCTGTGTGTGTACTGTTGAAACAGCTCACCGTGAGAGCCTCCTAAGTGCCAAACAAACACCATCGCTCTACTCTTTCCATCACGTCCCAAATGATCACTCCTTCCTATTTTTCTCCTACTCTCCTCCACTCACCCTCTCCTCCTGTAGAGAGGTCTGTAGCTCCATCATCTTCCTCTCCAGATCCTCTTTTCTCTCCTCCACTCCTCACCAGAACTCTCACTGGACTGAGGGGGAGAGTGACTTTAGTGGATACCCCATAGAATGACAGCTAGCACCACAAATGACAAACTGAAATAAGAGGATGAGCAGTCCTACGG
>NW_025748960.1:0-29100 GCF_021184085.1 Oncorhynchus gorbuscha
TGGGCCTCTGTCTGGTGGAGGTTGGGCCTCTGTCTGGTGGAGGTTGGTGAGGTGTAGAGTCTGGGCAGGAAGCTGGAGGTTAGGCCTCTGTCTGATGGAGAATGTTGTTCTCCTGTTAGACGACCCTAGTGGTCAGCTGGTCTCTCCTCCTGTTAGACGACCCTAGTGATCAGTTAGACGACCCTAGTGATCAGTTGGTCTCTCTTCTCCTGTTAGACGACCCTAGTGATCAGTTGGTCTCTCTTCTCCTGTTAGACGACCCTAGTGATCAGTTAGACGACCCTAGTGATCAGTTGGTCTCTCTCCTCCTGTTAGACGACCCTAGTGATCAGTTGGTCTCTCTTCTGTTAGATGACCCTAGTGATCAGTTGGTCTCTGTTCTCCAGTTAGACGACCCTAGTGATCAGTTGGTCTCTCTTCTCCTGTTAGACGACCCTAGTGATCAGTTGGTCTCTCTTCTCCTGTTAGACGACCCTAGTGATCAGTTGGTCTCTCTCCTCCTGTTAGACGGCCCTAGTGATCAGTTAGACGACCCTAGTGATCAGTTAGACGACCCTAGTGATCAGTTGGTCTCTCTTCTCCTGTTAGACGACCCTAGTGATCAGTTAGACGACCCTAGTGATCAGTTGGTCTCTCTTCTCCAGTTAGACGACCCTAGTGATCAGTTAGACGACCCTGGTGATCAGTTGGTCTCTCTTCTCCAGTTAGACGACCCTAGTGATCAGTTAGACGACCCTGGTGATCAGTTGGTCTCTCTTCTCCTGTTAGGCGACCCTAGTGATCAGTTGGTCTCTCTTCTCCTGTTAGACGACCCTAGTGATCAGTTGGTCTCTCTTCTCCTGTTAGACGACCCTAGTGATCAGTTGGTCTCTCTTCTCCTGTTAGACGACCCTAGTGATCAGTTGGTCTCTCTCCTCCTGTTAGACGGCCCTAGTGATCAGTTGGTCTCTCTTCTCCTGTTAGACAACCCTAGTAATCAGTTAGACGACCCTAGTGATCAGTTGGTCTCTCTTCTCCAGTTAGACGACCCTAGTGATCAGTTGGTCTCTCTTCTCCAGTTAGACGACCCTAGTGATCAGTTAGACGACCCTGGTGATCAGTTGGTCTCTCTTCTCCTGTTAGGCGACCCTAGTGATCAGTTGGTCTCTTTTCTCCAGTTAAGACGACCCTAGTGATCAGTTGGTCTCTTTTCTCCAGTTAAGACGACCCTAGTGATCAGTTGGTCTCTTTTCTCCAGTTAAGACGACCCTAGTGATCAGTTGGTCTCTCTTCTCCTGTTAGACGACCCTAGTGATCAGTTGGTCTCTCTTCTCCTGTTAGACGACCCTAGTGATCAGTTAGACGACCCTAGTGATCAGTTGGTCTCTCTTCTCCTGTTAGACAAGCCTAGTGATCAGTTAGACGACCCTAGTGATCAGTTGGTCTCTCTCCTCCTGTTAGACGACCCTAGTGATCAGTTGGTCTCTCTTCTCCTGTTAGACGACCCTAGTGATCAGTTGGTCTCTCTTCTCCTGGCTGTGTGGCGTCGTACTGCCACTGTGGATGTCTCACTGAGGAATATCACATTAAAACAGAGGAAATGATGTTGCCACGTGAGAGAGTGAGTCAACACACACAGAGACGTCACCGGTTCTCCTTTCTAACAGAGAGAATCTCCCTGGAGGGCCTGGTGGTGCAGAGAGCAGAGTGTAGACCTGCTGTCAGCGAGAACTATATGAAACTCAAGCGGTACCTACACTGTCTGTCTGTCTGTCTGTCTGTCTGTCTGTCTGTCTGTCTGTCTGTCTGTCTGTCTGTCTCTCTCTCGGTCTCTGTCTGTCTGTCTGTCTGTCTGTCTGTCTGTCTGTCTGTCTGTCTGTCTGTCTGTCTGTCTGTCTGTCTGTCTGTCTGTCTGTCTGTCTGTCTGTCTGTCTGTCTGTCTCTCCGTCTCTGTCTGTCTGTCTGTCTGTCTGTCTGTCTGTCTGTCTGTCTGTCTGTCTGTCTGTCTGTCTGTCTGTCTGTCTTGTCTGTCTGTCTGTCTTGTCTGTCTGTCTGTCTGTCTGTCTGTCTGTCTGTCTGTCTGTCTGTCTGTCTGTGTCTCTGTCTGTCTGTCTGTCTGTCTGTCTGTCTGTCTGTCTGTGTCTCTGTCTCTCTGTCTCTCTCCATCTCTGCCTGTCTGTCTCTCTCTCTCTCTCTCTCTCTCTGTCTCTCTCCATCTCTGCCTGTCTGTCTCTCTCTCTCTCTCTCTCTCTCTGTCTCTCTCCATCTCTGCCTGTCTGTCTCTCTCTCTCTCTCTCTCTCTCTGTCTCTCTCTCTCGGTCTGTGTCTCTCTCTCTCTCTGTGTCTCTCTCTCTCTCTCTGTGTGTGTCTCTCTCTCGGTCTGTCTCTGTCTCTCTCTCTCTGTGTCTCTCTCTCTGTGTGTCGCTCTCTCTGTCTGTCTCTCTCTGTCTGTCTGTCTGTCTGTTCTCTCTGTCTCTTCTGGCCTCACTCTGTCTGTCTCCAGACTGCAGATAGAGAAGGTTGTCTGTCTGTCTGTCTCAGCAACTAGAGAGGCTGTTCTGTCTGTACAAACCAGTGGCCTGTCATGTCTGTCTGTCTGTCTGTCTGTCTGTCTGTCTGTCTATTCATGTCTGTCTGTCTCAGCAACAGCCAGGCAATTCCTCCCCTGAGCTGTCTGTCAGTGTCTGTCTGTCTGTGTGTGTGTCTGTCTGTCTGTCTGTCTGTCTGTCTGTGTGTGTGTCAGCTGTCGTCTGTAAAAGAGCCAGTGTCTGTGCAGCAGGTGTTGTGACATGCTGTTCTCAGCTTTTTGAGAAGCATCAATATTACTCATCAAGGACCTGTCGACATCTCAAACTGTCTGTGAGATACTACTATCTCTACTATATACTACTCTATCTGTGGCTATTTTCTCTCTGTGTCATCACCAAACTCTGTGTGAGATACTACTCTGTGTATAAACTCTCTGTCTACTGTCTACTATGACTACTATACACTACTATACACTACTATATACTCCAGACTGCTATATAATACTATATCTACTATATAAGCTATATGAGATTGTCTCAGCTACTATAGAAGGCTGTTACCACTATAACTACAAACCAGTATATAACCATTCCTACTATATAAGGATATATACTACTATATACTACTATATACTACTGTCTACTATATACTACTATAGGCTATATCCTACTATATAATATAATATGTGATGTATGCACACATGACTGTAAGTGCTTTGTGTGTGTGTCTGCTAAATGTGCATATATTATTATTATATTATTATATAATATAATAATAATAATATATGTTTGTGTGTGCTTGTGTGTGTGTGTGTGTCCTGTCCAGCTGAGTGATCCCAGGAAGACCCACTACCCTGGGCGAAGCTATGCTCTACCAAAGAGCCAGAAGGTCGACCAAACAGCTAGGTACTACTATATACTACTATTCTACAGCTACTGAGAAGCATCTGGTATTACAACATCACCACACAACTGTGGTGAGATCACTATAAAACTATATACTACTATATGAGATACTACATCATATACTACTATAAACTACTATATACTACTATAAACACCTGGTATTACAACATCACCCACAACCTGTGGTGAGATGCTACTATATACTACTATAAACTACTATATACACCTGGTATTACAACTCACCATAAACCTACTATATAAACTACTATATACTACTATAAACTACTATATACTACTATAAACACCTGGTATTAAACATCAAGGACTATAAACACCTGGTATTACAACATATACTACTATATACTACTATAAACTACTAGATACTACTATAAACTACTATATACTACTATAAACTACTATATACTACTATATACACCTGGTATTATAACATCACCAGACTGCCATTTTAGGGTGCGGGCTATTTTAGTGTGTTGATGCGGTTTAGTTTATACTATTTTAAGTGCGGGCCTGTTTAGTGTGTTGCCATTTTAGGGTGCGGGCTGTTTTAGTGTGTTGCCATTTGCTAGGGTACGAGGCTGTTTTAATTATTGTTGCCATTTTAGGAGTACGGGCTGTTTTTGGTATGTTGCCATTTTAGGGTGCGGTTTAGTGTGTTGCCATTTTAGGGTGCAGTGTTTTAGTGTGTTGCCATTTTACAGGGTGCCGGGCTGTTTTAGTGTGTTGCCATTTTAGGGTACGGGCTGTTTTAGTGTGTTGCCATTTCAGGGGTACGGGCTGTTTTTAGTGTGTTGCCATTTCAGGGTACGGGCTGTTTTGTGTTGCCATTTTTAAGGGTGGGCTGTTTTAGTGTGTTGCCATTTTAGGGTACGGGCTGTTTTAGTGTGTTGCCATTTTAGGGTACGGGCTGTTTTTAGTGTGTTGCCATTTTAGAGATGCGGGCTGTTTTAGTGTGTTGCCATTTTTAAGTGCAGGCTGTTTAGTGTGTTGCCATTTTAGGGTACGGGCTGTTTCTGTTGCCATTTTAGGGTACGGGCTGTTTTAGTGTGTTGCCATTTTAGGGTACGGGCTGTTTTAGTGTTGCCATTTTAAGTGCAGGCTGTTTCTGTTGCCATTTTAAGGTACGGGCTGTTTCTGTTGCCATTTTAGGGTACGGGCTGTTTTCAGAGAAACATGCAGGATTTTAAAAAGTGTCCCGTCTCGTTACATTGTCATCCATTTTTATCTCCAGCCTGTAGACGACAGAAAGGCCACCTTCTCTCTCTCTGTACCACCTCCTCCTCTCTCTACCACCTCCTCCTTCCTCCTCTCTCTCTACCACCTCCTCTCTCTCTCTCTACCTCCTCTCTCTCTCTCTCTACCACCTCCTCTCTCTCTATCACCACCTCCTCTCTCTCTATCACCACCTCCTCTCTCTCTATCACCACCTCACCTCTCTCTCTACCACCTCCTCCTCTCTACTACCTCCTCTCTCTACTACCTCCCTCCTCTCTCTACCACCTCCTCTCTCTCTACCACCTCCTCTCTCTCTACCACCTCCTCTATCTACCACCTCCTCTCTCTCTACCTCTCTCTACCACTCTCTACCTCCTGTCTCTACCACCACCTTCCTCTGTCTCTACCACCTCCTGTCTCTCACCACCTCCTCTCTCTCTATCACCACCTCCTCTCTCTCTATCACCACCTCCTCCTCTCTACTACCACCACCTCTCTCTACCACCACCTCTCTCTCTACCACCTTCTCTACCACCTCTCTCTCTCTCACCACCTCCCTCCTACCACCCTCTACCACCTCTCTCCACCTCTACCACATCTTCATCTGCTACGTGATTTATAGGAGACCATTTTTTGGGACTGAATGTTGAGGAGTCTCTTCAAAAGCCCCCTGGAGAGGAGCGCTAGGAATGGACAAGATAAATATTTTACACCTCTGCCTTTTGACCAAATGGGCCACTGTTTATCAAAGGCACGTTAGCGCTCACTTTAAAAAAGCCCATATGAGAGAGAGTGTCATTGTTTTGTGGCAGAATTAGGTGAGGGTTTTATGTGTTGTCGGAGAGCTGCGTCTGGGGTTAGTTCAGCTCAGAAAAGGCCGGCCTGAGTCTGAGTTGGCCTCAGCAATCTGTCGCCATAGAGAGGGCTGCCTAATGAGCGGGGGGTCGTCTGTGTTTCAGTCTGAGGTGGCCTCAGCAATCTGTCGCCATAGAGAGGGCTGCCTAATGAACGGGCGTCGTCTGTGTTTCAGTCTGAGGTGGCCTCAGCAATCTGTCGCCATAGAGACGGCTGCCTAATGAACGGGGTCGTCTGTGTTTCAGTCTGAGGTGGCCTCAGCAATCTGTCGCCATAGAGACGGCTGCCTAATGAACAGTGGGGTCGTCTGTGTTTCAGTCTGAGGTGGCCTCAGCAATCTGTCGCCATAGAGAGGGCTGCCTAATGAACGGGGGTCGTCTGTGTTTCAGTCTGAGGTGGCCTCAGCAATCTGTCGCCATAGAGACGGCTGCCTAATGAACGGGGGTCGTCTGTGTTTCAGTCTGAGGTGGCCTCAGCAATCTGTCGCCATAGAGAGGGCTGCCTAATGAACGGGGGTCGTCTGTGTTTCAGTCTGAGGTGGCCTCAGCAATCTGTCGCCATAGAGAGGGCTGCCTAATGAACGGGGTCGTCTATGTTTCAGTCTGAGGTGGCCTCAGCAATCTGTCGCCATAGAGACGGCTGCCTAATGAACGGGGGTCGTCTATGTTTCAGTCTGAGGTGGCCTCAGCAATCTGTCGCCATAGAGAGGGCTGCCTAATGAACGGGGGTCGTCTGTGTTTCAGTCTGAGGTGGCCTCAGCAATCTGTCGCCATAGAGACGGATGCCTAATGAACGGGGGTCGTCTATGTTTCAGTCTGAGGTGGCCTCAGCAATCTGTCGCCATAGAGACGGCTGCCTAATGAACGGGGGTCGTCTGTGGTGGCCTCAGCAATCTGTCGCCATAGAGACGGCTGCCTAATGAACGGGGGTCGCCATAGAGACGGCTGCCTAATGAACGGGGGTCGTCTGTGGCGGTTTGTTTGTCTTGTGGATTTTTATCTGGTCAAGTTAGTGATGTAATACTTTACATAAGAGATGAAACAGGGAATTCAAGACCAGACTGGAGACTCAACACTCTTTCCTGCTCCCTATTCCTGTGTGATAGCAGTCTGTATTATAATACAACATCTCTTAACTCTCTCCTCTCCCTCCCGTCTCTCCCTCTGTCTCTCTCTACTCTCCCTCCCCTGTCTCTCTCTACTCTCCTCCCCCGTCTCTCTCTACTCTCCCTCCCCTGTCTCTCTCTACTCTCCCTCCCCGTCTCTCTCTACTCTCCCTCCCTCCCCTGCTCTCTCTCTACTCTCCCTCCCCCTGTCTCTCTCTCTCTCCCTCTCTCTCCCTCCCTGTCTCTCTCTACTCTCCCTCCCCTGTCTCTCTCTACTCTCCCTCCCCTGTCTCTCCTACTCCCCTCCTGTCTCTCTCTACTCTCCTCCTCCCCGTCTCTCTCTACTCTCCCTCCCCCTGTCTCTCTCTCTCTACTCCCTCCCCGTCTCTCTCACTCTCCCTCCCGTCTCTCTCTACTCTCCCTCCCCCTGTCTCTCTCTACTCTCCCTCCCTCTCCCTCCCCTGTCTCTCTACTCTCCCTCCCTCTGTCTCTCTCCGTCTCTCTCTACTCTCCCTGTCTCTCTCTCTCTCCCTCCCCGTCTCTCTCTACTCTCCTCTCTCTACTCTCCCTCCCCTGTCTCTCTCTACTCTCCCTCCCTGTCTCTCTCTACTCCTCCCTCCCTGTCTCTCTCTACTCTCCCTCCCTGTCTCTCTCTACTCTCCCTCCCTGTCTCTCTCTACTCTCCCTCCCTGTCTCTCTCTACTCTCCCTCCCTGTCTCTCTCTCTCTCCCTCCCCCTGTCTCTCCCTCCCGTCTCTCTCTACTCTCCCTCCCGTCTCTCTCTACTCTCCCTCCCGTCTCTCTCTACTCTCCCTCCCGTCTCTCTCTACTCTCCCTCCCGTCTCTCTCTACTCTCCCTCCCGTCTCTCTCTCTCCCTCCCGTCTCTCTCTCTCTCTCCCTCTCTCTCTACTCTCCCTGTCTCTCTCTACTCTCCCTCCCGTCTCTCTCTCTCTCTCTCTCTCTACTCTCCCTCCCCTCTCTCTCTACTCTCCCTCCCTGTCTCTCTCTACTCTCCCTCCCTGTCTCTCTCTCCCTCCCCTCTCCCTCCCTCCCGTCTCTCTCCTCTCCCTCCCGTCTCTCTCCTCTCCCTCCCGTCTCTCTCCTCTCCCTCCCGTCTCTCTCCTCTCCCTCCCGTCTCTCTCCTCTCCCTCCCGTCTCTCTCCTCTCCCTCCCGTCTCTCTCCTCTCCCTCCCGTCTCTCTCCTCTCCCTCCCGTCTCTCTCCTCTCCCTCCCGTCTCTCTCCTCTCCCCCCTTCATTCAGAGTTACCTGAAAGAGATTCTGCGTGACATCGGCATCTACAACGTGAAGGGAACCCACAAGAACACGTGGGAGCTGAAGCCAGAGTACAGACACTACCAGGGAGGAGAGGAGGAGGAGAAGGAGACCGACGACTAGCCTGGTCTGGGACCTCCAGCCTCCTAGAGAGCTCACCACTAGGAGAAGGACGACTAGCCTGGTCTGGAGCCCCACTAGCCTGGTCTGGGCCCTCCCTAGAGAGCGTCGTTTTGGTTTTTATAGACGCAGAGAAATGAAGTTGTGAATCTACTGATGTGTTGGCCAGTTAGGACCCCGGTCCTATACTTCATGTCGGTCAAGTCACACCCTATTCCCTATATAGTGCACTACTTTAAACCAGGACCCTGGTCAAATTTAGTGTACTATTTAGGGAATAGGGTGCCACTTTAATGGACACGTTTGAAGGATTCCTACTATTCTGAACAGTGAGATGCTTTAGGTTCATCTCACCTGGGCCACTATGACTTTATTCCTGTGTGTTTGTGGGATCTGACCGATCCTTCGGAAGTGTTCGGTTTACAGACACACGGCTTGTTTATAAAAATGTGATTTTTAACGACTTTTGGAATAAAATAAATGTTTTGTAAAAAAAAAAAAAAATCTACCAGTCTACTTTTCTCTAAAAATTAGGAGTTACTCTTGTAGAGATGTGATCTCACTAATATGTGTGCAGTTGGATAACTGGAAGGTCCTGAGCAGAAATATGACTGAGGTCATCTGTATCGTGTCTGACTGGGAGTGCTGATCTAGGATCAGGTTCCTGATAAGCCACCAATAGAACCAGAGGTCATCTGTATCGTGTCTGACTGGGAGTGCTGATCTAGGATCAGGTTCCTGATAAGCCACCAATAGAACCAGAGGTCATCTGTATCGTGTCTGACTGGGAGTGCTGATCTAGGATCAGGTTCCTGATAAGCCACCAATAGAACCAGAGGTCATCTGTATCGTGTCTGACTGGGAGTGCTGAACTAGGAACAGATCCCACCTAACCATGGAAACCTAAAACTGATCCAAGACCAGCCTTCCTACCGAGACGCTTAATATAAATACAGAATGGGATTCCTCTAAAACTAGAGGATTTATATCTGTCTGGATGAACCCAGCCCGGAGGAACGGCCGAATGGGATTCCTCTAAAACTAGAGGATTTATATCTGTCTGGATGAACCCAGCCCAGAGGAACGGCCGAATGGGATCCTCTAAAACTAGAGGATTTATATCTGTCTGGATGAACCCAGAGGGAACGGCTGAATGGGATCCTCTAAAACTAGAGGATTTATATCTGTCTGGATGAACCCAGCCCAGAGGGAACGGCCGAATGGGATCCTCTAAAACTAGAGGATTTATATCTGTCTGGATGAACCCAGGCCAGAGGGAACGGCTGTGTTTGAGAGCACCAACACTTATGTATCATGGGTAAATTGTGACTGACAAATTACATAATATCGAGCAGATAAGTACACACGATGCAAGATGATCAGTCAGTTGACTCACCTTTAAAGGTCGGCCTCCATGCCGAACACAGTATGGACCCAACAGAACAGAGACCAGAACCCAATGTTAACCAACAGTATGGACCCAACAGATCCCAATGTTAACCAACACAGTATGGACCCATCAGAACAGAGACCAGAACCCAACGTTAATCAACACAGTATGGACCCATCAGAACAGAGACCAGAACCCAATGTTAACCAACAGTATGGACCCAACAGAACCCAATGTTAACCAACAGTATGGACCCATCAGAACCCAATGTTAACCAACAGTATGGACCCATCAGAACCCAATGTTAACACAGTATGGACCCAACAGAACAGAGACCAGAACCCAATGTTAACCAACAGTATGGACTCATCAGAACAGAGACCAGAACCCAATGTTAACAGTATGGACTCATCAGAACAGAGACCAGAACCCAATGTTAACACAGTATGGACCCAACAGAACAGGGACCAGAACCCAATGTTAACACAGTATGGACCCAACAGATCCCATCAGAACAGGGTTTCCTGACCCTCTGCCCAGGGACCAGCAGACATGTCATACATTTGTTGTTGCCCCACACTGGCCCACGGGCTTGATAAGCGGACCAATGGAATCGTGCGTTCTGGTTCAGGGCAACAGCTACGCGAGACGTCCCCCCCCCCGAGCAGAGACAGAGACGGGGGACGGGAGGTACTGTATCAGAGTGAACGCAGACGATACAGAGGACGGTTGTATTTCGGCCAATAGGCCCATTTATTTCACAACATAGTGTCAATGAGTCCTTTACAGTTGTGTGAGAGAGCGAGGTGGGAGCTTTAATGCAGCTGGACATCTGATGGGAGGCACACAGCAGCCTAACTGGCCATCCACGGTGGTGGTGGGGGGGGGCGGGGGACGGTCCTGACCGACGAAACAGGGCCTGGCGTCTCCCCGGGAGGTCAGATGTGGGGACGAAGAGAAGGTTGGGCCCCCACCAGAAAAATAAAAAACTTGGGATTAAAAAGAAAGACAAGTCTGTTCCAGGTGTTGGGAGGGATACAGGCAGGGGGGCAGTCTGTCCATGATCAGGGGCGGCGGTCGCTACGGTAACAAGCAGGCAGGGTCAGTCTGTCCATGATCAGGGGCGGCGGTCGCACGGTAACAAGCAGACACGCTCCCTCCGGTCCAGGCACTTCTGTTAGACGTCCGGGATGGTTTACTGCAGAGAGGAGACAGAAGAGACACTATTACCCACGATGGACAGACAGAGAGGAGAGACTACTACCCACGATGGACAGACAGGAGAGACTACTACCCACGTGGAGACGGACAGAGGAGAGGCTATTACCCACGTGGAGACGGACAGAGGAGACGCTATTACCCACGTGGAGACGGACAGAGGAGACGCTATTACCCACGTGGAGACGGACAGAGGAGAGGCTATTACCCACGTGGAGACGGACAGAGGAGAGGCTATTACCCACGTGGAGACGGACAGAGGAGAGACTATTACCCACGTGGAGACGGACAGAGGAGACACTATTACCCACGTGGAGCTGGACAGAGGAGAGACTATTACCCACGTGGAGATGGACAGAGGAGAGACTATTACCCACGTGGAGACGGACAGAGGAGAGACTATTACCCACGTGGAGACGGACAGAGGAGAGACTATTACCCACCATGTGTTCCTCTTCTCTATCCGTACAGCCACTCAGTACCACCTCTGGTAAACACCATGTGTTCCTCTCCTCTATCCGTACAGCCACTCAGTACCACCTCTGGTAAACACCATGTGTTCCTCTCCTCTATCCGTACAGCCACTCAGTACCACCTCTGGTAAACACCATGTGTTCCTCTCCTCTATCCGTACAGCCACTCAGTACCACCTCTGGTAAACACCATGTGTTCCTCTCCTCTATCCGTACAGCCACTCAGTACCACCTCTGGTAAACACCATGTGTTCCTCTCCTCTATCCATACAGCCACTCAGTACCACCTCTGGTAAACACCATGTGTTCCTCTCCTCTATCCGTACAGCCACTCAGTACCACCTCTGGTAAACACCATGTGTTCCTCTCCTCTATCCGTACAGCCACTCAGTACCACCTCTGGTAAACACCATGTGTTCCTCTCCTCTATCCGTTCCTCTCCTCTATACAGCCACTCAGTACCACCTCTGGTAAACACCATGTGTTCCTCTCCTCTATCCGTACAGCCACTCAGTACCACCTCTGGTAAACACCATGTGTTCCTCTCCTCTATCCGTACAGCCACTCAGTACCACCTCTGGTAAACACCATGTGTTCCTCTCCTCTATCCGTACAGCCACTCAGTACCACCTCTGGTAAACACCATGTGTTCCTCTCCTCTATCCGTACAGCCACTCAGTACCACCTCTGGTAAACACCATGTGTTCTCTCCTCTATCCGTACAGCCACTCAGTACCACCTCTGGTAAACACCATGTGTTCCTCTCCTCTATCCGTACAGCCACTCAGTACCACCTCTGGTAAACACCATGTGTTCCTCTCCTCTATCCGTACAGCCACTCAGTACCACCTCTGTGTAAACACCATGTGTTCCTCTCCTCTATCCGTACAGCCACTCAGTACCACCTCTGGTAAACACCATGTGTTCCTCTCCTCTATCCGTACAGCCACTCAGTACCACCTCTGGTAAACACCATGTGTTCCTCTCCTCTATCCGTACAGCCACAGTACCAGTACCACCTATCCTACAGCCACTCAGTAAACACCATGTGTTCCTCTCCTCTATCCGTACAGCCACTCAGTACCACCTCTGGTAAACACCATGTGTTCCTCTCCTCTATCCGTACAGCCACTCAGTACCACCTCTGGTAAACACCATGTGTTCCTCTCCTCTATCCGTACAGCCACTCAGTACCACCTCTGGTAAACACCATGTGTTCCTCTCCTCTATCCGTACAGCCACTCAGTACCACCTCTGGTAAACACCATGTGTTCCTCTCCTCTATCCGTACAGCCACTCAGTACCACCTCTGGTAAACACCATGTGTTCCTCTCCTCTATCCGTACAGCCACTCAGTACCACCTCTGGTAAACACCATGTGTTCCTCTCCTCTATCCGTACAGCCACTCAGTACCACCTCTGGTAAACACCATGTGTTCCTCTCCTCTATCCGTACAGCCACTCAGTACCACCTCTGGTAAACACCATGTGTTCCTCTCCTCTATCCGTACAGCCACTCAGTACCACTGGTAAACACCATGTGTTCCTCTCCTCTAAACAGTACCACCTCTGTAAACACCATGTGTTCCTCTCCTCTATCCGTACAGCCACTCAGTACCACCTCTGGTAAACACCATGTGTTCCTCTCCTCTATCCGTACAGCCACTCAGTACCACCTCTGGTAAACACCATGTGTTCCTCTCCTCTATCCGTACAGCCACTCAGTACCACCTCTGGTAAACACCATGTGTTCCTCTCCTCTATCCGTACAGCCACTCAGTACCACCTCTGGTAAACACCATGTGTTCCTCTCCTCTATCCGTACAGCCACTCAGTACCACCTCTGGTAAACACCATGTGTTCCTCTCAGTACCACCTCTGGTAAACACCATGTGTTCCTCTCCTATCCATACAGCCACTCAGTACCACCTCTGGTAAACACCATGTGTTCCTCTCCTCTATCCGTACAGCCACTCAGTACCACCTCTGGTAAACACCATGTGTTCCTCTCCTCTATCCGTACAGCCACAGCCACTCAGTACCACCTCTGGTAAACACCATGTGTTCCTCTCCTCTATCCGTACAGCCACTCAGTACCACCTCTGGTAAACACCATGTGTTCCTCTCCTCTATCCGTACAGCCACTCAGTACCACCTCTGGTAAACACCATGTGTTCCTCTCCTCTATCCGTACAGCCACTCAGTACCACCTCTGGTAAACACCATGTGTTCCTCTTCTCTATCCGTACAGCCACTCAGTACCACCTCTGGTAAACACCATGTGTTCCTCTTCTCTATCCGTACAGCCACTCGGTCAGGCAGTCGGGGAAAGTCAAGGGAAATATTTCATTTAGCATCCAATTGCAAACCCAGAAGTCACGGTGAGGAACTTCAGGTCTATCAGATGAATGCATGGGCTTAGTATTCAGAGTGTGGTGTGCCTGGTATCTTAATAAGTAGCACCCTATGTATAGTACACTACTTTAGACCAGAACCCTATAGAGTACACTACTTTAGACCAGAACCCTATATAGTACACTACTTTAGACCAGAACCCTATAGAGTACACTACTTTAGACCAGAACCCTATAGAGTACACTACTTTAGACCAGAACCCTATAGAGTACACTACTTTAGACCAGAACCCTATAGAGTACACTACTTTAGACCAGAACCCTATAGAGTACACTACTTTAGACCAGAACCCTATAGAGTACACTACTTTAGACCAGAACCCTATAGAGTACACTACTTTAGACCAGAACCCTATAGAGTACACTACTTTAGACCAGAACCCTATAGAGTACACTACTTTAGACCAGAACCCTATAGAGTACACTACTTTAGACCAGAACCCTATAGAGTACACTACTTTAGACCAGAGCCCTATAGAACCCTATTCCCTATATAGTGCACTACTTTAGACCAGAGCCCTATAGAGTATAGAACCCTATTCCCTATATAGTGCACTACTTTAGACCAGTCTGCCATATGGGACAAAGTGACTCAAAAACACTGATCGTTCCTATTCCCAGACTAATCCCGGGTTCTAGACCAGAGCCCTAGACCCTATTCCCGGGTTCTACTTTAGCCAGTCTAATCCCATATGGGACAAAGTGACCAAAATCCCGGGTTCTACGCGCCAGACCAATCCCGGGTTCTACGCGCCAGACCAATCCCGGGTTCTACGCGCCAGACCAATCCCCGGGTTCTACGCGCCAGACCAATCCCCGGGTTCTACGCGCCAGACCAATCCCCGGGTTCTACGCGCCAGACCAATCCCCGGGTTCTACGCGCCAGACTAATCCCCCACAACCCATTTCCATCTGAACTCTAACGTCACATATCTCCATTAAAACCTCTGGCTCGGCCTGACCAATCCCCGGGTTCTACGACACCCGCCAGACGGGCAGACCCCGCAGAGACGGGCAGACACCCCAGAGACATTTCCAGACACCCGCACATATCTCCAGACACACTCTGGCTCGGCAGACACCCGCAGAGACGGGCAGACACCCGCAGAGACGGGCAGACACCCGCAGAGACGGGCAGACACCCGCAGAGACGGGCAGACACCCGCAGAGACGGGCAGACACCCGCAGAGACGGGCAGACACCCGCAGAGACGGGCACGTCAGTCAGAGGGGATGAATGGACAGGGTGTGGCATGTTCACCCACTATTACTGCACCAGGAACACAGAGGGAGGGGTGGGGTCACAGGTGGTTGGACGTTGCCTTTACGCTCAGTTTTAAGGGAGGGAGGGGGGGGGGTCACGGGGAGTTGGACGTTGCCTTTACCCTCAGCTTCACAACTTTACTCAAATCAAGAATCAAATCAGCCCAAAGAGGCCCTGGTCCCATCAACACTAGAAACAGCCATAGAACCTGTAACTGTGGGCCCTGGTCTAAAGTAGTCCCCCGCCCCCTACAGAGAACCAGACAGTCCCCCTACAGAGAACCAGACAGTCCCCCTACAGAGAACCAGACAGTCCCCTACAGAGAACCAGACAGTCCCCCTACAGAGAACCAGACAGTCCCCCTACAGAGAACCAGACAGTCCCCCTACAGAGAACCAGACAGTCCCCCTACAGAGAACCAGACAGTCCCCCTACAGAGAACCAGACAGTCCCCCTACAGAGAACCAGACAGTCCCCCCTACAGAGAACCAGACAGTCCCCCTACAGAGAACCAGACAGTCCCCCTACAGAGAACCAGACAGGCCCCCTACAGAGAACCAGACAGTCCCCCTACAGAGAACCAGACAGTCCCCCGCCCCTACAGAGAACCAGACAGTCCCCCTACAGAGAACCAGACAGTCCCCCTACAGAGAACCAGACAGTCCCCCTACAGAGAACCAGACAGTCCCCCTACAGAGAACCAGACAGTCCCCTACAGAGAACCAGACAGTCCCCCGCCCCCTACAGAGAACCAGACAGTCCCCCTACAGAGAACCAGACAGTCCCCCTACAGAGAACCAGACAGTCCCCCTACAGAGAACCAGACAGTCCCCCTACAGAGAACCAGACAGTCCCCCTACAGAGAACCAGACAGTCCCCCTACAGAGAACCAGACAGTCCCCGCCCCCTACAGAGAACCAGACAGTCCCCCGCCCCTACAGAGAACCAGACAGTCCCCCGCCCCCTACAGAGAACCAGACAGTCCTCCGTCGACACGGTAACTTACGTATTTCTCGATCTCGATGCCGTCTTTGAAGAAAACGAAGAAGGGCGTGACACCGTCCTCGCGGTAGTCTAGCAGGCCGATGGCGCCGTCACAGTTCATGGACTCACCGGTGAAGAACTGAAGAAGAGGAGCAGGTCACATGATCAAACAGAGTGTCCCTCCACTATCAAACAGAGTGTCCCTCCACTATCAAACAGAGTGTCCCTCCACTATCAAACAGAGTGTCCCTCCACTATCAAACAGAGTGTCCCTCCACTATCAAACAGAGTGTCCCTCCACTATCAAACAGAGTGTCCCTCCACCATCAAACAGAGTGTCCCTCCACCATCAAACAGAGTGTCCCTCCACCCTCAAACAGAGTGTCCGTCCACCCTCAAACAGAGTGTCCGTCCACCCTCAAACAGAGTGTCCGTCCACCCTCAAACAGAGTGTCCGTCCACCCTCAAACAGAGTGTCCGTCCACCCTCAAACAGAGTGTCCGTCCACCCTCAAACAGAGTGTCCGTCCACCCTCAAACAGAGTGTCCGTCCACCCTCAAACAGAGTGTCCGTCCACCCTCAAACAGAGTGTCCGTCCACCCTCAAACAGAGTGTCCGTCCACCCTCAAACAGAGTGTCCGTCCACCCTCAAACAGAGTGTCCGTCCACCCTCAAACAGAGTGTCCGTCCACCCTCAAACAGAGTGTCCGTCCACCCTCAAACAGAGTGTCCGTCCACCCTAAAACAGAGTGTCCGTCCACCCTAAAACAGAGTGTCCGTCCACCCTAAAACAGAGTGTCCGTCCACCCTAAAACAGAGTGTCCGTCCACCCTAAAACAGAGTGTCCGTCCACCCTAAAACAGAGTGTCCGTCCACCCTAAAACAGAGTGTCCGTCCACCCTAAAACAGAGTGTCCGTCCACCTAAAACAGAGTGTCCGTCCACCTAAAACAGAGTGTCCGTCCACCCTAAAACAGAGTGTCCGTCCACAGAGTGTCCTAAAACAGAGTGTCCGTCCACCCTAAAACAGAGTGTCCGTCCACCCTAAAACAGAGTGTCCGTCCACCCTAAAACAGAGTGTCCGTCCACCCTAAAACAGAGTGTCTAAAACGTCCACCCTAAAACAGAGTGTCCGTCCACCCTAAAACAGAGTGTCCGTCCACCCTAAAACAGAGTGTCCGTCCACCCTAAAACAGAGTGTCCGTCCACCCTAAAACAGAGTGTCCATCCACCCTAAAACAGAGTGTCCATTTTAACCAGCCCTCATCCATCCAATATAAAACAGTATGTCCATTTCCACACAGCACCGGCCGTTGGGTACATCCCAAATGCCCCCCCCCCCCCATTTTCCCTATATAGTGCACTGTATATGGACATTGGAAAAGGGGAAAGGGGGGGCATTTGGACCCGGACATGCGGTAGGGGGGGGCATTTGGACCCGGACACGCGGTAGGGGGGCATTTGGACCCGGACATGCGGTAGGGGGGCATTTGGACCCGGACACGCGGTAGGGGGCATTTGGACCCGGACACGCGGTAGGGGGCATTTGGACCCGGACACGCGGTAGGGGGGCATTTGGACCCGGACACGCGGTAGGGAGGGGGCATTTGGACCCGGACACGCGGTAGGGGGGCATTTGGACCCGGACACGCGGTAGGGGGGCATTTGGACCCGGACACGCGGTGGGGGGCATTTGGACCCGGAAATGCGGTGGGGGGGCATTTGGACCCGGACATGCGGTAGGGGGGGCATTTGGACCCGGACATGCGGTAGGGGGGCATTTGGACCCGGACATGCGGTAGGGGGCATTTGGACCCGGACATGCGGTGGGGGGGGGGGGGGGGCATTTGGACCCGGACATGCGGTAGGGGGGCATTTGGACCCGGACATGCGGTAGGGGGCATTTGGACCCGGACATGCGGTGACCCGGACATGGGGGGGGGCATTTGGACCCGGACATGCGGTAGGGGGGGCATTTGGACCCGGACACGCGGTAGGGGGGGCATTTGGACCCGGACATGCGGTAGGGGGGGGGCATTTGGACCCGGACACGCGGTAGGGGGGTTCTCTCACCTGGTATTTATCAAGGTTCCCCAGGATCATCTTAACAGCTGCTGGAGCGCCTGCCATGAAGGCCTGTACCCTCTTAGAACCCTGCTCCTCCAGCTTGGCCTTGACCCTGGGGGGGGGGGGGGGACAGCAGTGTTACATTCACAACATTCCCCATCAGGCTGCCTGATACCCCCATAAAACAGAACCCTGCTCCTCCAGCTTGGCCTTGACCCTGGGGGGGGGGCCTGATACTCCCATAAAACACAACCCTGCTTGTGCACTTGTTAGTTTCATTACCCATATTTCACCTGGGTAAGTTGACCGAAAACATTTTCTCATTGACAGCAACGACCCAGGGAGCAGTTACAGGGGAGATTGGAAATGGACTGAACCATGTCGACTCCCTGTGGTTTAACAAGTATTTACACCCCTTTAGACTGAACCATGTCGACTCCCCGTGGTTTAACAGGTATTTAGACCCCTTTAGACTGGACTGAACCATGTCGACTCCCTGTGGTTTAACAGGTACTTAGACCCCTTTAGACTGGACTGAACCATGACGACTCCCTGTGGTTTAACAGGTACTTAGACCCCTTTAGACTGGACTGAACCATGTCAACTCCCTGTGGTCTAACAGGCATTTAGCCTGGACTGAACCATGTCGACTCCCTGTGGTTTAACAGGTATTTAGACTGGACTGAACCATGTCGACTCCCTGTGGTTTAACAGGCATTTAGACTGAACAATGTCGACTCCCTGAGGTTTAACAGGTATTTACACCCCTTTAGACTGGACTGAACCATGTCGACTCCCTGTGGTTTAACAGGCATTTACACCCCTTTAGACTGGACTGAACCATGTCGGGGCGGACGGACAACCGTGTTACATTCACAACATTCCCCATCAGGCTGCCTGATACTCCCATAAAACACAACCCTGCTTGTGCACTTGTTAGTTTCATTACCCATATTTCTGAACCATGTCGACTCCCTGTGGTTTAACAGGTATTTAGACTGGACTGAACCATGTCGACTCCCTGTGGTTTAACAGGTATTTAGACTGGTCTGAACCATGTCGACTCCCTGTGGTCTAACAGGTATTTACACCCCTTTAGACTGGACTGAACCATGTCGACTCCTGTGGTTTAACAGGTATTTAGACTGGACTGAACCATGTCGACTCCTGTGGTTTAACAGGTATTTAGACTGGACTGGACCATGTCGACTCCCTGTGGTTTAACAGGTATTTAGACTGGACTGAACCATGTCGACTCCCTGTGGTTTAACAGGTATTTACACCCCTTTAGACTGGACTGAACCATGTCGACTCCCTGTGGTTTAACAGGTATTTAGACTGGACTGAACCATGTCGACTCCCTGTGGTTTAACAGGTATTTAGACTGGTCTGAACCATGTCGACTCCCTGTGGTCTAACAGGTATTTACACCCCTTTAGACTGGACTGAACCATGTCGACTCCCTGTGGTTTAACAGGTATTTAGACTGGACTGAACCATGTCGACTCCCTGTGGTTTAACAGGTATTTAGACTGGACTGGACCATGTCGACTCCCTGTGGTTTAACAGGTATTTAGACTGGACTGAACCATGTCGACTCCCTGTGGTTTAACAGGTATTTACACCCCTTTAGACTGGACTGAACCATGTCGACTCCCTGTGGTTTAACAGGTATTTAGACTGGACTGAACCATGTCGACTCCCTGTGGTTTAACAGGTATTTAGACTGGTCTGAACCATGTCGACTCCCTGTGGTCTAACAGGTATTTACACCCCTTTTAGACTGGACTGAACCATGTCGACTCCTGTGGTTTAACAGGTATTTAGACTGGACTGAACCATGTCGACTCCCTGTGGTTTAACAGGTATTTAGACTGGACTGAACCATGTCGACTCCCTGTGGTTTAACAGGTATTTAGACTGGACTGAACCATGTCGACTCCCTGTGGTTTAACAGGTATTTAGACTGAACCATGTCGACTCCCTGTGGTTTAACAGGTATTTACACCCACTTGAGACCCATAATGGAACGATCCGATGAGTCATAGCAGGCCGTGCAGAAAATCCAGGGACATGTGATGTCATTTTTGTGTATCAGTTACCAAAAACCCCTGGGTGTCACCGGAGAGAAGTTGCCCAGACTTGTCAACATGCATTTTAAAAATCGACAGTTGAGTCTGATTTGCTGTTTAAATATCACTCTCGTCCTGCTACTGGCGTTGGGCCAGTAAGTGAAAGGTTGCTGGATCGAATCCCAGAGTTGACAAGATAAAAAGTTTTTTTAAATGTCATTCTACCCCCGAACATGGCAGTTAAACCCACAGTTCCCCGATAGGCCGTAGGTGTAAATAAGAAATTTTAAATTAAAAAAAACATGTTAGATGAGATGCCAGAGACACTTACGCCTTCATATAGCCCTTGATGTAGCTCTGGTAGGCCTTCTTGTTGTAGGCCGAGGTCTCCTGCAGTTTGCTGTTGAGCACAATGTCGACTCCACTGACCGTGGACGCTTCGCTACCCTCGTCGCCGCCCTCTGCAGAGGCGTTGGCACCGATTAACGCACCGTCGACGTCCTCCGATCTGGAAGTGAGCTGAAACACGGGAGATCCTGGGTTTTAGGCGAGCAGGCAAAACGGTACACCGGTATCAACACGTCACCGTAGTCAACTAGCAGATCCAGTCTACCAAAGCCGAAATCACGTTATCATAACCCTCCTGTATTTTTGAAGTGAGTGGAATAAATGGAATAGCTTGACAAGTATGCCAACAGCTGAGGAAGATAACTGTATTTTTAAAAATACGGTAAAGTAACTTAATAATGGAGGTGATTATTATTAACGTACCTTTCCCTGTACCTCGTACAGCATCCCGTCGCAGACCTCCGTGATTTTATAGACCTCGGTGAACAGCTCATCGCCTGAAATACATCATTATTAAACCAACACGTAACGAAAACGTGGGAGTTGAAATGGTAGATAGCCTATTACTAGTTGACACAATAGTTAAACTAAAAATCAGCTGTTTACGATTTTAAAAAAACAGGACATTTAGTACAACTAGTTACCCAAACGCCGGTAGGCCTCACTAACTCTCCGGTAAGCCTAAACACAGTCTAATCGGTTTACTCCCGTTATACAGTACATAGAAAAATGTACAAATTGGATCTATAACGGTACAGAATACCATGGAGGAACTACGACTAAGTTTGTTATTTTTATAAAGTAATTTCCACATCGTTGGCACAAAGGGCAGTAGAGACTTCCGGTAGGCCTCAAAAACTAAAAAAACACAACTGCAGACCAACACAAAATATACATATTTATAAAAGAAATAATAACAGAATAGTGATAATATAAACGTTAGATTACCGGTGATGATATCCTTGTAGATGATCATTTTTGTTGGATTGTGAAAAGCGACGTGACACGGGAAGATGTTTCTGGATCCCTTACCCGTCTCAGGACTCGTTAGGAGGGAAAAAGGACGGGAAACAGCCGTTCCTCCACTTAGATAGCGGCGGGCGCTGGTGACGTCACATCCGGTCCCCGGCGCCCCCTCGAGGACACGTTGCAGGGTGCCGCTTCTCCGGGTGGTGCCTTCTCCAGCCTGCACTTTTTAAAAATGTATTTAGTTTTATTATATATATATTTGTTAAAAATATTTATTATTATCTTTATTATTTTATTGTTTTTTTTAAAACGTTTGTTTATTTATTTATTTATATATTTTCTTTTTTCTTTCCTTTATTCTTAAATTATTTTAAAAAAATCATTTTTATTATTTTTGTATCTTTGTTTTTTCGGTCTCAGGTTTTAAGCAGTGTGGAGTTTACGTTGTGTTGGCCACCTTTTTATTTATTTATTTTTATTTCACCTTTATTTAACCAGGTAGGCTAGTTGAGAACACCTTTATTTAACCAGGTAGGCTAGTTGAGAACACCTTTATTTAACCAGGTAGGCTAGTTGAGAACACCTTTATTTAACCAGGTAGGCGAGTTGAGAACACCTTTATTTAACCAGGTAGGCTAGTTGAGAACACCTTTATTTAACCAGGTAGGCTAGTTGAGAACACCTTTATTTAACCAGGTAGGCTAGTTGAGAACACCTTTATTTAACCAGGTAGGCTAGTTGAGAACACCTTTATTTAACCAGATAGGCTAGTTGAGAACACCTTTATTTAACCCAGGTCGGCTAGTTGAGAACACCTTTATTTAACCAGGTAGGCTAGTTGAGAACACCTTTATTTAACCAGGTAGGCTAGTTGAGAACACCTTTATTTAACCAGGTAGGCTAGTTGAGAACACCTTTATTTAACCAGGTAGGCTAGTTGAGAACACCTTTATTTAACCAGGTAGGCTAGTTGAGAACACCTTTATTTAACCAGGTAGGCTAGTTGAGAACACCTTTATTTAACCAGGTAGGCTAGTTGAGAACAAGTTCTCATTTACAACTGCGACCTGGTCAAGATAAAGCAAAAGCAGTGTGACAAAAACAACAACACAGCGTTACACATGGAGTAAACAAACATACAAACAACAACACAGAGTTACACATGGAGTAAACAGACGTACAAACAACAACACAGAGTCACACATGGAGTAAACAAACGTACAGTCAATAACACCATAGAAAAATCTACCCTGCAGTACTCTCCCAGTCAGGTTTGTGGTTCTGCCGGGGAGCGTCAACACACCATTCCCCCCCCCCTCCAATATGAGAATACACGGAGATGGTAAAACAATGTCTGAAAAATGTATTCGGATACATTTTAAATTAATTATACTTAAGGCCAGGCACCACAGGATAATAGTTTTTTTCTTTACTCTCATCAGATTGAAACTTTACCAGTTGAAAGTATACATAAATACAAGATATTTAAAAATGGAAATATGTAAATTAGGCAAACAGTCTTTAAATATGGGGCAGGGTAGCCTAGTGGCTAGAGCATTGGACTAGTAACTGAAATGTTGAAAGTTCAAATCCCCGAGCTGACAAGGTACAAAATCTGTCGTTCTGCCCCTGAACAGGCAGTTAACCCACTGTTCCTAGGGCCGTCATTGAAAATAAGAATTTGTTCTTAACTGACTTGCCTGGTTAAATAAAATATGCGCAAATTTGCATATTATGAGAATCTGTTTTTCAACAGATTGCTTCAAGACAGAATTATTTTTTTGTTTTTTTATTGTGATAAAGACACTCAATGGTCAGACTTTTACAGATCATTTTATCAAAAAATTGTAACTTCATGGAATTATTTAAAAAACACTATTGGTGGTTAGAGTGTAAGGGCGGCAGGGTAGCCCAATGGTTAGAGTGTAGGGGCGGCAGGGTAGCCTAGTGGTTAGAGTGTAGAGGAGGCAGGTAGCCTAGTGGTTAGAGTGTAGAGGAGGCAGGTAGCCCAGTGGTTAGAGTGTAGGGGCGGCAGGGTAGCCCAGTGGTTAGAGTGTAGAGGAGGCAGGTAGCCTAGTGGTTAGAGTGTAGAGGAGGCAGGTAGCCTAGTGGTTAGAGTGTAGGGGCGGCAGGGTACCCTGAACAGGCAGTTAACCCACCGTTCTTTGGCCATCATTGAAAATAAGAATTTGTTCTTAACTTACTTGCCTGGTTAAATAAAGGTATAATATCACATTAATTATGTACCTCGATCGGCGGGTCAGGCACTATTGTTTTTATTTCAGTCACTGCTTTTTCTTCACATACTGTAGGAATATTCTTTGAGATTTTCTCATTTTTGTCTCTCTTTACTTTGATTCTTCGCTGTTATTCAGGAACGTGTCAAGAGCTGACCCTCAGAGCCTACCTTCTGTTGACCCTGTTGACTCATCAGTAGGAAAGACCTGACCCTCAGAGCCTACCCTAATCAGCCGCGATCCCAAATAATACAAACCCCAATACGAAACACAACATATAAACCCATGTCACACCCTGGTCTACCCAAACATATAACAAAAACACAAAATACAATGACCAGGCGTGACAACGGGGTAAATGTAAAAATTACAATCGACTTTATGACTCGAGATTAATTCATCTAACTGTTTTCTGTCACGCCCTGATCTGTTGCACCTGTCCTTGTGATTATCTCCACCCCCTTCAGGTGTCGCTTATTTTCCCCAGTGTATTTATCCCTGTGTTTCCTGTCTCTCTGTACCAGTGTATTTATCCCTGTGTTTCCTGTCTCTGTCTAGTGTATTTATCCCTGTGTTTCCTGTCTCTCTGTACCAGTGTATTTATCCCTGTGTTTCCTGTCTCTCTGTCCTAGTGTATTTATCCCTGTGTTTACTGTCTCTCTGTACCAGTGTATTTATCCCTGTGTTTACTGTCTCTCTGTACCAGTGTATTTATCCCTGTATTTCCTGTCTCTCTGTACCAGTGTATTTATCACTGTGTTTCCTGTCTCTCTGTACCAGTGAATTTTGCCTGACCATTCTGCCTGTCTGACCATTCTGCCTGCTTGACCATTCTGCCTACTTGACCATTCTGCCTGTCTGACCATTCTGCCTGCCTGACCATTCTACCTGCCTTGACCACGAGCCTGCCAGACCATTCTGCCTGCCTGACCATTCTACCTGCCTGACCACGAGTCTGTCTGACCATTCTGCCTGCCTGACCATTCTGCCTGCCTGACCATCCTGCCTGCCTGAGCACGAGCCTGTCTGACCATTCTGTATGCCTGACCATTCTACCTGCCTGACCACGAGTATGTCTGACCATTCTGCCTGCCTGGCCATTCTGCCTGTCTGACCATTCTGCCTGCCTGGCCATTCTGCCTGCCTGACCATTCTGCCTGCCTGGCCATTCTGCCTGTCTGACCATTCTGCCTGTCTGACCATTCTGCCTGTCTGACCATTCTGCCTGCCTGACAACGAGCCTGTCTGACCACGAGCCTGTCTGACCACTCTGTACCTCCTGGACTCTGGTTTTGTCCTGTTTGTCTGTCCCGACCGTTCTCTTGCCTCCTCCTCCTCCTATTGGATGAATAAACATTGTAAGACTCCAACCATCTGCCTCCTGTGTCTGCATCTGGGTCTCACCTTGTGCCTTTGATAATTTTGATTGGACTTTTACAAAGAGTAGGACCACGTGGTTGAGGGAGCTGCTGCACATTGGCTGAGAGAGACTCCGTTGATTTGGTGGTCGTCTCTGTCTTATCAATGATGGCCAGTTAAAGATGGTGGTCGTCTCTCTTGTCTTTTCAATGATGGCCAGTCTCTTAAAGATGGTGGTCGTCTCTGTTGTCTTTTCAATGATGGCCAGTCTCTTAAAGATGGTGGTCGTCTCTGTTGTCTTTTCAATGATGGCCAGTCTCTTAAAGATGGTGGTCGTCTCTGTTGTCTTTTCAATGATGGCCAGTCTCTTAAAGATGGTGGTCGTCTCTGTTGTCTTTTCAATGATGGCCAGTCTCTTAAAGATGGTGGTCGTCTCTGTTGTCTTTTCAATGATGGCCAGTCTCTTAAAGATGGTGGTCGTCTCTGTTGTCTTTTCAATGATGGCCAGTCTCTTAAAGATGGTGGTCGTCTCTGTTGTCTTTTCAATGATGGCCAGTCTCTTAAAGATGGTGGTCGTCTCTGTTGTCTTTTCAATGATGGCCAGTCTCTTAAAGATGGTGGTCGTCTCTGTTGTCTTTTCAATGATGGCCAGTCTCTTAAAGATGGTGGTCGTCTCTGTTGTCTTTTCAATGATGGCCAGTTTCTTAATAAAGATGGTGGTCGTCTCTGTTGTCTTTTCAATGATGGCCAGTTTCTTAATAAAGATGGTGGTCGTCTCTGTTGTCTTTTCAATGATGGCCAGTCTCTTAAAGATGGTGGTCGTCTCTGTTGTCTTTTCAATGATGGCCAGTTTCTTAAAGATGGTGGTCGTCTCTGTTGTCTTTTCAATGATGGCCAGTCTCTTAAAGATGGTGGTCGTCTCTGTTGTCTTTTCAATGATGGCCAGTTTCTTAAAGATGGTGGTCGTCTCTGTTGTCTTTTCAATGATGGCCAGTTTCTTAAAGATAGCCTTGAGAATGTCAGCGGTCGGCAGAGCAATGCGACGCTGCCCTGTATTTGGTAAGAGGGCTCTTACTTGGCGTTGGTGTCAGGGGTGTAAATAAGGCATATTTTGCCATGAATTCTGGGAAGTCTTCACGTGGGCTGCTTGCTTCTGTCTCGCTGCATCTGAAGTGATTAGTGATTAGCATCTGTTCAGTCTGGACTGTTTTGGGTGTTTCTTCTGTCCATGTAGCCGTGGGATCACTTGGTTTCCTGCCCATGTAGCCGTGTGATCACTGGGTTTCCTGTCCATGTAGCCGTGTGATCACGGGGTTTCCCTGTCCATGTAGCAGTGTGATCACCTGGTTTCCTGTCCATGTAGCCGTGTGATCACGGGGTTTCCTGCCCATGTAGCCGTGTGATCACTGGGTTTCCTGTCCATGTAGCCATGTGATCACCTGGTTTCCTGTCCATGTAGCCGTGTGATCACCTGGTTTCCTGTCCATGTAGCCGTGGAATCACCTAGTTTCCTGTCCATGTAGCCGTGTGATCACCTGGTTTCCTGCCCATGTAGCTGTGGGATCACCTAGTTTCCTGTCCATGTAGCCGTGTGATCACCTGGTTTCCTGTCCATGTAGCCGTGTAATCACGGGGTTTCCTGTCCATTTAGCCGTGTGATCACTGGGTTTCCTGTCCATGTAGCCATGTGATCACTGGGTTTCCTGTCCATGTAGCCGTGTGATCACCTGGTTTCCTGTCCATGTAGCCGTGTGATCACGGGGTTTCCTGTCCATGTAGCCGTGTGATCACTGGGTTTCCTGTCCATGTAGCCGTGTGATCACGGGGTTTCCTGTCCATTTAGCCGTGTGATCACCTGGTTTCCTGTCCATGTAGCCGTGTGATCACGGGGTTTCCTGTCCATGTAGCCGTGTGATCACCTGGTTTCCTGTCCATGTAGCCGTGTGATCACGGGGTTTCCTGTCCATGTAGCCGTGTGATCACCTGGTTTCCTGTCCATTTAGCCGTGTGATCACGGGGTTTCCCTGTCCATGTAGCCGTATAATCACCTGGTTTCCCCCTTCTGTTACTTCTTATAAAGAAAGGCCCCCCACAAAAAGTATTAAAATCCTTGAGTATTGATCGTAATCTGACACCAAATCCCCCCCCCCTCGGAACCAAATAAATCATCTGTTTGGCTGAGAGGGACGAGGCAAAGGGAATAGCAAATCAGTCTGACAACACAGCAGACTGGCAAACATACGTGATTTCTCCATTGACTGTAACTAAACTAAAAGAACAAAAAGAAGAAGAGACTATACTATGAAACAAAGATAAATTATATAAACAATGATAGGAAAATGCTCTGGAGTACTTTAAATTAAATTCATTGAGGTAGATGGCTTGTTCATTGAGGTAGGTGGCTTGTTCATTGAGGTAGATGGCTTGTTCATTGAGGCAGATGGCTTGTTCATTGAGGTGAGGGGCTTGTTCATTGAGGCAGATGGCTTGTTCATTGAGGCAGATGGCTTGTTCATTGAGAAATTGAGGCAGATGGCTTGTTCATTGAGGAAATTGAGGCAGATGGCTTGTTCATTGAGGCAGATGGCTTGTTCATTGAGAAATTGAGGCAGATGGCTTGTTCATTGAGGTAGATGGCTTGTTCATTGAGAAATTGAGGTAGACGGCTTGTTCATTGAGGCAGATGGCTTGTTCATTGAGGCAGATGGCTTGTTCATTGAGGTAGATGGCTTGTTCATTGAGGCAGATGGCTTGTTCATTGAGGTATATGGCTTGTTCATTGAGGCAGATGGCTTGTTCATTGAGGCAGACGGCTTGTTCATTGATGTCATGTTTGTCATTTATTATCATGTCTTGTCCCTGTGCTCCCCATTCTATTCGTTTCCCTCTGCTGGTCTTATTTGGTTCTTTCCCTCCTTCTATCCCTCTCTCCCCCCTCCCTCTCTCACTCTCTCGCTCTCTCTTCTCTCTATCGTTCCGTTCCTGCTCCCAGCTGTTCCTATTCCCCTAATCATCATTTAGTCTTCCCACACCTGTTCCCGATCCTTTCCCTGATTAGAGTCCCTATTTATTCCTTTGTGTTCCCGTTCCTGTCCACCGTCGGTTCCTTGTTTAGTATTCACCATGCTGTGCGGTGCGTTTCGCCCTGTCCTGTCGTGTTTTTGCTGTGATTGTGTATCGCCCTGTCCTGTCGTGTTTTGCCTTCATCAGATACTGCGTGTGAGCAGGTGTCTCCTGTCAACTACGGCCTGCGCCTACCAGCGATTTGCAGTCTGTGGCCGCTTCTCCAGTTATTTCCCCTCTACAGACTAGAGGATTTCTGTTATTCCCTGTTTGGACTTAAATAAACTCTGTTTCTGTTAAGTCGCTTTTGGGTCCTCTTTCACCTGCATGACAGAAGGAACCGACCAAGGAATGGACCCAGCGACTTCAGACGCTCGTTACACTGCCGTCGAGATCCAAGGAGCCATGCTCGGCAGACACGAGCAGGAATTGTCTGCTGCTCGCCATGCCGTGGAGAACCTGGCCGCTCAGGTTTCCGACCTCTCTGGACAGTTCCAGAGTCTACGTCTCGTGCCACCTGTTACTTCCTGGCCTGCCGAGCCTCCAGAACCTAGGGTTAATAACCCACCTTGCTACTCCGGGCAGCCCACTGAGTGCCGCTCCTTTCTCACGCAGTGTGAGATTGTGTTCTCTCTCCAACCCAACACATACTCTAGAGAGAGAGCTCGGGTTGCTTACGTCATTTCACTCCTTACTGGCCGGGCTCGAGAATGGGGCACAGCTATCTGGGAGGCAAGGGCTGATTGCTCTAACAAGTTCCAGAACTTTAAAGAGGAGATGATTCGGGTTTTTGACCGTTCAGTTTTTGGTAGGGAGGCTTCTAGGGCCCTGGCTTCCTTATGCCAAGGTGAACGGTCCATAACGGATTATTCTATTGAGTTTCGCACTCTTGCTGCCTCTAGTGAGTGGAACGAGCCGGCGCTGCTCGCTCGTTTTCTGGAGGGACTCCACGCAGTGGTTAAGGATGAGATTCTCTCCCGGGAGGTTCCTTCAGATGTGGACTCTTTGATTGCTCTCGCCATCCGCATAGAACGACGGGTAGATCTTCGTCACCGGGCTCGTGGAAGAGAGCTCGCATCAACGGTGTTTCCCTGCTCCGCATCGCAACCATCTCCCTCCTCTGGCTCAGAGTCTGAGCCCATGCAGCTGGGAGGGATTCGCATCTCGACTAAGGAGAGGGAACGGAGGATCACCAACCGCCTGTGCCTCTATTGCGGAGTTGCTGGACATTTTGTTAATTCATGT
>NW_025748961.1:0-29085 GCF_021184085.1 Oncorhynchus gorbuscha
AGCTTGATGCCTTGATAAGCTCCTTTCCTGAGGACGGCTCACCTCTCACAGTTCTGGGCGACTTTAACCTCCCCACGTCTACCTTTGACTCTTTCCTCTCTGCCTCCTTCTTTCCACTCCTCTCCTCTTTTGACCTCACCCTCTCACCTTCCCCCCTACTCACAAGGCAGGCAATACGCTCGACCTCATCTTTACTAGATGCTGTTCTTCCACTAACCTCATTGCAACTCCCTCCAAGTCTCCGACCACTGCCTTGTATGACCCCCATAGATAAAGGCTCTGTGCCCCCCATAGATAAAGGCTCTGTGCCCCCCAGAGATAAAGGCTCTATGACCCCCCATAGATAAAGGCTCTGTGCCCCCCATAGATAAAGGCTCTGTGCCCCCCCAGAGATAAAGGCTCTGTGCCCCCCATAGATAAAGGCTCTGTGCCCCCCCAAGAATGTTCTCGTCTCCACCCATAGATAAAGGGTCTGTGCCCCCATAGATAAAGGGTCTGTGCCCCCCATAGATAACGGCTCTGTGCCCCCCATAGATAAAGGCTCTGTGCCCCCCCCATAGATAAAGGCTCTGTGCCCCCCATAGATAAAGGGTCTGTCCCCCCATAGATAAAGGCTCTGTGCCCCCCATAGATAAAGGCTCTGTGCCGCCCCCATAGATAAAGGCTCTGTGCCCCCCCATAGATAAAGGCTCTGTGCCCCCCATAGATAAAGGCTCTGTGCCCCCCCAGAGATAAAGGCTCTGTGCCCCCCATAGATAAAGGCTCTGTGCCCCCCCAAGAATGTTCTCGTCTCCACCCATAGATAAAGGGTCTGTGCCCCCCAGAGATAAAGGCTCTATGACCCCCCATAGATAAAGGCTCTGTGCCCCCCATAGATAAAGGCTCTGTGCCCCCCAGAGATAAAGGCTCTATGACCCCCCATAGATAAAGGCTCTGTGCCCCCCATAGATAAAGGCTCTGTGCCCCCCCAGAGATAAAGGCTCTGTGCCCCCCATAGATAAAGGCTCTGTGCCCCCCCAAGAATGTTCTCGTCTCCACCCATAGATAAAGGGTCTGTGCCCCCATAGATAAAGGGTCTGTGCCCCCCATAGATAACGGCTCTGTGCCCCCCATAGATAAAGGCTCTGTGCCCCCCATAGATAAAGGCTCTGTGCCCCCCATAGATAAAGGGTCTGTCCCCCCCATAGATAAAGGCTCTGTGCCCCCCATAGATAAAGGCTCTGTGCCGCCCCCATAGATAAAGGCTCTGTGCCCCCCCATAGATAAAGGCTCTGTGCCCCCCATAGATAAAGGCTCTGTGCCCCCCAAGAATGTTCTCGTCTCCACCCATAGATAAAGGGTCTGTGCCCCCCATAGATAACGGCTCTGTGCCCCCCCATAGATAAAGGCTCTGTGCCCCCCCATAGATAAAGGCTCTGTGCCCCCCATAGATAAAGGGTCTGTCCCCCCCATAGATAAAGGCTCTGTGCCCCCATAGATAAAGGCTCTGTGCCGCCCCATAGATAAAGGCTCTGTGCCCCCCCCATAGATAAAGGCTCTGTGCCCCCCATAGATAAAGGCTCTGTGCCCCCCATAGATAAAGGGTCTGTGCCCCCCATAGATAAAGGCTCTGTGCCCCCCCATAGATAAAGGCTCTGTGCCCCCCATAGATAAAGGCTCTGTGCCCCCCATAGATAAAGGGTCTGTGCCACCCCCCATAGATAAAGGCTCTGTGCCCCCCATAGATAAAGGCTCTGTGCCCCCCATAGATAAAGGCTCTGTGCCCCCCCATAGATAAAGGCTCTGTGCCCCCCATAGATAAAGGCTCTGTGCCCCCCCCATAGATAAAGGCTCTGTGCCCCCCCAAGAATGTTCTCGTCTCCACGCATCAATAATCATTTATTTGACAAAATCATGCAGCTCCATTTATATCTTATCTTCCCCTTGTACAGCAGGTCACACACAGGAACTCACAACTCTACACGGTACAGTATTATGGTGACAGGTTATCCGTCATGGTATTTACCGTGAGCTCGGTATTCAACGTTCATTACATGAGTCAAATATCGGGACCCACTTCTTAAGTAAGCAGCTGTCCGTGATCTGTTATTGCAATGGTCTCACATTATTCTGTATAACAAGTAAGAAAGAGAGATATATTTTATAGTTGTAAATGACATGGGAATGAAAGTAGACGATGGTTTGATGAATGACCGCCATTTTAAAACCCATTATTGTTATAATAGAGCAGAAAGAATATCTCACGGCTGGTGTACATACTGTAGCCTTCTCCACGTTAACAGCTGCTAGTGGTTACGAACTAGGCCAAACCACTTCAGTTTATTTAAGTACTTATTAACTTTATTTACAAATAACTTTATTGGCATATTGATGTGAAACAAAATGGAGCAGGCTTGTATGTTGTTGTTGTCACTTAACATAAATATATTCCATGAGTCCCTGAATGAGTATTGCTTCAGCTTCAATCAGAATGAGTCTGTTTCCCAAATGTAACACTAAGCCCTATATAGTGCACTCCTTTTGGCCCAAAGCACTATGGGCCGTTACCTGATTAATAAAACACAGGTGAGGATGAAAGAAGCAGATGACCCGGTATTATTTAATCAGTATTCTGGGCCGATGGTCTGTAATTTACACCTAAGCTCACAACACATAAATACTATAGAGTATTCTGGCCGATGGTCTGTAATTTACACCGAAGCCCACAACACATAAATACTATAGAGTATTCTGGGCCGATGGTCTGTAATTTACACCGAAGCCCACAACACATAAATGCTATAGAGTATTCTGGGCCGATGGTCTGTAATTTACACTGAAGCCCACAACACATAAATACTGGCAGAGTATTCTGGGCCGATGGTCTGTAATTTACACTGAAGCCCACAACATATAAATACTAGAGTATTTTGGGCTGATGGTCTGTAATTTTACACTAGTCTACAACACTAGACAAAAGATTTTGGTCTGTAATTTACACTGAAGACAACACATAAATCTACTGGGTCGTCTTTATTTACACCAGCCCACAAACATAAATACCTTAGAGTATTCTTGGTCTGTAATTTACACATGTCTACAACACATAAATACTATAGAGTATTTTTTCTGTAATTTACACTGAAGCCTACAACACATAGAACTATAGAGTATTCTGGGCCGATAAAAGAAGTTAACTCTGTTGCGATGGTCTGTAACTGCATAAGCCCACAACACATAAAGCTATAGAGTATTCTGGGCCGATGGTCTTCCTTCGAAGCCCACAACACATAAATACTATAGAGATGCGTCTTCATGAAATCATCTCAGACAAAACATTTTGGTTGTGACAAAGATCAATCTTACGTCCTTTATTTCTTAAACTTTTCATTAAACTCATAATAAACATGCAATGAAACATAGTGATTTTTTCTGAGATAATGGTAGAACCCTCCCCTCTCCTCCCTTCCCCTCCCCCTTTCCCCCTTCCCTCCCCTCTCCTCCTTCCCCTCTTCCTCCTTCCCTCCCCTCCCTCCCTCCTCCCTCCCTCCTCCTTCCTCCCTCCCCTCTCCCTTCTTCCCCTCCTTCCCCTCCCCTCCCTCCCTCCTCCTCCCTCCTCCCTTCCCCCTCCTCCCTCCCCCTCCTCCCTCCAAAAAACCTGCTAAAAGAACAAGTGGGGAGAGAAGTGTCCAGAGTTCCATATGAAGAAGACCCCATATTCTCCTCTCTCTCTCTCATCTTCCTCCCTCCTTCTCTCTCTCCTTTCTTTCCTCCTTTCTCCCTCCCTCCTTCCTTCCTTCCTTCCTTCCTTCCTTCCTTCCTTCCTCCTTTCTCCTCCCTCCTTCCTTCCTCCTCCTCCCTCCCTCCTCCTCCCTCCTTCCCTCCCTCCTCCCTCCTTCACCTCTATCATCCTTCATCCTTGTCTTATCTCCAACACACACACCCGTCCACGCTGTCTCCGGAGACACACCATACACACAGCCTCCCATCATTATGTCAGAAACATCAGCCCCCGTGTATCAGTCTCCACATGATGTGCTGACGTGCTGCTGACTTGTTGCTGATGCCTTCCTCTTCCCTCCATCTTGCATAGCTCTGCTCAGACCCGGCTTGGTAAGGCACTGTTTCTCACTGTCCCGCCTCGGTCCACCTTCTCCATCCACTGGGCTCCTGTATGTACTGTACAGTACTGTACATTCTGTCATTCCTGAGGCGCAGAGGACGAGCAACAGCCTTTATTCATTCATGTGTTCTCTGGAGGAACAAGTCCCACAAAGCAGTTTGGTTTCAGTCCGTTTTTCCCCTCCTTTCTTTCAAAGGTCTCCCCCCACTACCCCACTCCTCCAATCAGTTTAGTTCGCTTGTCATCAATGTGGAATTATTAAAAGCAAATGTATGAAGCATTGAGTCCTCAAAGTCAAAACACAGCCCTGTGTTCCAAACGCACCCAGGAAGGACATTATACAGTTGACTAATCATGGTCATTATATTATTATGTACAGTGTCTGGAAAGCTTTTCCAAACAGCTGGGGGGGTGGGGGCTAGCTGACGAAGGAAGGTGACGAAACAGCCCTTTCACATTGATCAGTAAGAAAGGACGAGTCCCTGCATCTGGATAAATAGATCAGCTGATCAGTAGTCAGTTGAATTGATCAATTGATTCATGAATCAGTTGAGCTGGTCTTCGTATTGTTTATGAAACAGTCTCCGGCAGGGAAGAATTCCCAACACCGCTCCTGGTACATCTTCCACTTTCACATACGACTCCTGGGGGATAGAGAGGGAGGGAGGGAGGGGAGGGGGGAGGGGAGGGAGGGAGGGAGGGGGGAGGGGAGGAAAGGAGGGAAGGAGGGGAGGAAAGGAAGGAGGATGTGAGGGAGGGGAGGGAGGGAGGGAGGAAAGGGAGGAAAGGGAGGGAAGGGGGGAGGGAGGGAGGGGAGGAAAGGGAGGGAGGGAGGAGGGAGGGGAGGAAAAAGGGTGGGGAAGGAGGGAAGGAGGGAGGGAGGAAAGGGAGGGAGGAAAGGGAGGAAAGTGAGGGAAGGGGAGGGAGGGGAGGAGGGGAGGAGGGAGGAAAGGGGAGGGAGGGGGAAAGGGAGGGAGGGAGGGAGGAGGGAGGGGAGGAAAGGGGAGGGAGGGGAGGAAAGGGAGGGAGGGAGGGGGGATAGAGAGGGGGGAGGGGAGGGGGGGAAAGGGAGGGAAGGAGGGGGAGGAAAGGAAGGGGAGGGAGGGGAGGAAAGGAAGGGAGGATGAGGGAGGGGAGGAAAGGAGGGAGTGAGGGAGGGAGGAAAGGAAGGGGGGAGGGGAGGGGAGGAAAGGGAGGGAGGGTGTGAGGGAGGGGGAGGAAAGGGAGGGAGGGAGTTAGGGAGGGAAGGGGAGCTGAGGGAGGGGAGGAAAGGGAGGGAAGAAGGGGAGGAAAGGAAGGGGGAGGTAGGGGGAGGAAAGGAAGGAGGATGTGAGGGAGGGGAGGAAAGGGAGGGAGGGAGTGAGGGAGGGAGGAAAGGAAGGAGGGGGAGGAAAGGGAGGGAGGGTGAGGGAGGGGAGGAAAGGGAGGGAGGGAGTTAGGGAGGGAAGGGGGAGCGAGGGAGGGGAGGGAAGGAAGGGAAGGAGGGGAGGAAAGGGGAGGGAAGGGGGGAGGGAGGAGCCTGGAAAGGGAGGGAAGGGGGAGGGAGGGGGAGGAAAGGGGGAGGGGGGAGGGAGGGAGGGAGGGAGGAGGGAGGGGAGGGAGGGAGGGGAGGGAGGGAGGGAGGAGGGAGGGAGGGAGGAGGGAGTATCAGACAGTTGATTTAATATAACAAGTAGTGATTAGATGGCCACCATCCAGATAATGTACCCTCTCTACATTGCCTCTACATTGCCTCTACATTCCCCTACATTACCCATCCACATTCCCTCTACATTACTCTACATTGCCTCTACATTGCCTCTACATTGCCTCTACATTCCCTCTACAGTCACAAGTCAATGGTCTCTACTAACATACAGTAACTTCACTAAGGTGCAATGAACATGATAACCTGCACAAATGAGGTCTACGGGATCTGGAGATTTGTCTTTTGGAGTCTTCGTATGTGTTGTAGTCATTTCCCTGGGGTTAAATGGTTCTCTTTCTGGTTTGTATGTGTTGTCCCTGGGGTTAAATGGTTCTCTTTCTGGTTTGTATGTGTTGTAGTCATTTCCCTGGAGGTTAAATGGTTCTCTGGTTTGTATGTGTTGTAGTCATTTCCTCTGGTTTGTGGTTTGTGTTGTAGTCATTTCCCTGGAGGTTAAATGGTTCTCTTTCTGGTTTGTATGTGTTGTAGTCATTTCCTGGAGGTTAAATGGTTCTCTTTCTGGTTTGTATGTGTTGTAGTCATTTCCCTGGGGTTAAATGGTTCTCTTCTGGTTTGTATGTGTTGTAGTCATTTCCTGGGGTTAAATGGTTCTCTTCTGGTTTGTATGTGTTGTAGTCATTTCCTGGAGGTTAAATGGTTCTCTTCTGGTTTGTATGTGTTGTAGTCATTTCCTGGAGGTTAAATGGTTCTCTTTCTGGTTTGTATGTGTTGTAGTCCTGAGGTTAAATGGTTCTCTTTCTGGTTTGTATGTGTTAAATTTGGTTAAATTCTCTTTCTGGTTTGTATGTGTTGTAGTCATTTCCCTGGAGGTTAAATGGTTCTCTTCTGGTTTGTATGTGTTGTAGTCATTTCCCCTGGAGGTTAAATGGTTCTCTTTCTGGTTTGTATGTGTTGTAGTCATTTCCTGGGGTTAAATGGTTCTCATTTCTGGTTTGTATCTGTTTGTAGTCATTTCCCTGGAGGTTAAATGGTTCTCTTTCTGGTTTGTATGTGTTGTAGTCATTTCCCTGGGGTTAAATGGTTCTCTTTCTGGTTTGTATGTGTTGTAGTCATTTCCCTGGGGTTAAATGGTTCTCTTTCTGGTTTGTATGTGTTGTAGTCATTTCCTGGAGGTTAAATGGTTCTCTTCTGGTTTGTATGTGTTGTAGTCATTTCCCTGGGGTTAAATGGTTCTCTTTTCTGGTTTGTATGTGTTGTAGTCATTTCCTGAGGTTAAATGGTTCTCTTTCTGGTTTGTATGTGTTGTAGTCATTTCCCTGGGGTTAAATGGTTCTCTTTGGTTTCCTGGGGTTAAATGGTTCTCTTCTGGTTTGTATGTGTTGTAGTCATTTCCCTGGAGGTTAAATGGTTCTCTTTTCTGGTTTGTATGTGTTGTAGTCATTTCCTGAGGTTAAAATGGTTCTTCTGGTTTGTATGTGTTGTAGTCATTTCCTGGAGGTTAAATGGTTCTCTTTTCTGGTTTGTATGTGTTGTAGTCATTTCCTGGAGGTTAAATGGTTCTCTTTCTGGTTTGTATGTGTTGTAGTCATTTCCCTAAATGGGTTAAGTCATTTCCCTGGGGTTAAATGGTTCTCTTTCTGGTTTGTAGTCATTTCCTGACGTCAAATGCTATTGTCTTTTCTACAAATCTAACTGTGTGTTCAGAGAGTGATGGGGATAATGCTGGTGGATAATGCTGGTGGAGAATTATTGTCTTTTCTACAAATCTAAGTGTGTTCAGAGAGTGACGGGATAATGCTGGTGGATAATGATGGTGGATAATGCTGGTGGATAATGCTGGTGGATAATGCTGATGGATAATGCCAGGATAATGCTGGTGGATAATGCTGGTGGATAATGCTGGTGGATAATGCTGGTGGATAATGCTGGTGGATAATGCTGATGGACAATGCTGGTGGATAATGCTGATAGATAATGCTGGTAGATAATGCTGGTGGATAATGCTGGTAGATAATGCTGGTAGATAATGCTGGAAGATAATGCAGGATAAAACGATACAGGTGTTTTCTCCTCTGAGACGCAGAGCTAACCCTGGGAGGAATACCATTGTTGTGTGAGTAGTGATGGGAGGGAAACGTTTATTTTGTGTCTTAAAATCACACCATATTCCCTTTATAGTGCACTACACAGGGAATAGGGGGCCATTTGAGGTGTATGCCTGAGACTTACCTGGCCTGTGTGCTCTGTCTCATCTTGTTAATGAGATACATCACAAAGAAGCTGAGAGCAAAACGGGACGAAAACAGGAAGACATTTAGAGTTAACATCACTTCAGACAGACAGATATTTTCATACCCCATCACACACCCAACAGGAAGACATTTAGAGTTAACATCACTTCAGACAGATAGTTTCATACCCCATCACACACCCAACAGGAAGACATTTAGAGTTAACATCACTTCAGACAGATAGTTTCATACCCCATCACACACCCAACAGGAAGACATTTAGAGTTAACATCACTTCAGACAGACAGATAGTTTCATACCCCATCACACACCCAACAGGAAGACATTTAGAGTTAACATCACTTCAGACAGATAGTTTCATACCCCATCCACACACCTTTTCAACAGTGGAAGACATTTAGAGTTGCCCCATCTCCTTCAGACAGATGGTTCTACCCCATCACACACCCAACAGGGAAGACATTTACCACTCCAGACAGATAGTTTCATACCCCCATCACACACCCAACAGGAAGACATTTAGAGTTAACATCAAAAACTTGTGGTTCTGTCCCCTCTCCCTCTCCTTTTCACTCTAGTGGTTCTGTCCCCTCTCCCCCTCCTTTTCCCTCTAGTGGTTCTGCCCCTCTCCCCACTCCTTTCCCTCTAGCGGTTCTGCCCCCTCTCCCCACTCCTTTTCCCTCTAGTGGTTCTGCCCCCCTCTCCCCACTCCTTTTCCTCTAGCGGTTCTGCCCCCCTGCCCCTCTCCTTTTCCTCTAGCGGTTCTGCCCCTCTCCCCACTCCTTTTCACTCTAGCGGTTCTGCCCCTCTCCTTTTTTCCCCCTAGTGGTTCTGCCCTCTCCCCACTCCTTTTCACTCTAGCGGTTCTGCCCCCTCTCCTCCTTTCCCTCTAGTGGTTCTTCCCCTCTCCCCACTCCTTTTCCTCTAGTGGTTCTGCCCCTCTCCCCACTTTCCACCAGTGGTTCTGCCCCCTCTCCCCACTCCTTTTCACTCTAGTGGTTCTGTCCCCTCTCCCACACTCCTTTCCACTCCAGCGGTTCTGCCCCTCTCCCCACTCCTTTTCCTCTAGTGGTTCTGCCCCCCTCTCCCCACTCCAGTGGTTCTGCCCCCTCTCCCCACTCCTTTTCTCTTCCACTCTAGTGGTTCTGTCCCCTCCCACTCCTTTCCACTCCAGCCGTTCTGCCCCCTCTCCCCACTCCTTTTCCCTCTAGTGGTTCTGCCCCCTCTCCCCACTCCTTTTCCTCTAGTGGTTCTGCCCCCTCTCCCCACTCCTTTCCCTCTAGTGGTTCTGCCCCCTCTCCCCACCCCTTTCCACTCTAGTGGTTCTGTCCCTTCTCCCCCACTCCTTTTCACTCTAGTGGTTCTGTCCCCCTCTCCCCACTTTTCCAGCGGTTCTGCCCCTCTCCCCACTCCTTTCCACTCTAGTGGTTCTGTCCCCTCTCCCCACTCCTTTCCACTCTAGCGGTTCTGTCCCCTCTCCCACTCCTTTTCACTCTAGCGGGTTCTGCCCCTCTCCCCTCATTTTCACTCTAGTGGTTCTGCCCCTCTCCCACTCCTTTCACTCTAGTGGTTCTGCCCCCTCTCCCCACTCCTTTCCACTCTGTTCTGCCCCCTCTCCCCACTCCTTTTCACTCTAGCGGTTCTGCAGAACCAACAACACAACATTAAAGAGAGGGTGGAGGGGGAAGAGGTCACAGTAGTAAACTAAACCTCACAACCGTCGCTCTGACAGACTGGACACTGACTGGAGAAGACAGAGGGGACATTTGTCTCTGACAGACTCTGGACACTGACTGAGAAGACAGAGGGGACATTTGTCTCTGACAGACTCTGGACACTGACTGGAGAAGACAGAGGGGACATTTGTCTCTGACAGACTCTGACAGGGTGGACGTATGTCTCTACTCACAGATAGTTGGCCAAGTTGTGCTCCTGCAGTGTGTGGGTTTCAAGCCGTGAGGTACTGTGTCAAAGTAGTCGTTTCCTATTCCGCAGATGAAGCATTTGGTCTGCAAGAGAAAGACAAATCTGTATGTGATGCTGCCAGTGTGATGCTGCCAGCCGACTCATCTCTCTACATGTCTCTCAACACAGCTCAGATTCATCTCATTTTGAATTTCCAACGCCAGTGTTTAAGTCTATAACCAAATTCTACAATTAGGGAAGACACAGATCTAGAGCATCAGACTGTATAAGACAGTGGTTTTCCAAAGTCTCCTCAGATCCCCAGACGTTCTCCAATGTCTCCTCAGGTCCCCAGACGTTCTCCAACCTCTCCTCAGGGACCCCCAGATGTTCTCCAATGTCTCCTCAGGACCCTAGACGATCTCAAAGTATTCAGACCCCAGGTTCTCCAACCGATCCCCAGACGTTCTCCAACATCTCCTCTGTCCGTTCTCCAACCTCTCCTCAGATCCCCAGACGTTCTTCAACATCTCCTCTGGTCCCTAGACGTTCTCCAACCTCTCCTCTGGTCCCCAGACGTTCTCCAACCTCTCCCCAATGATCTCTGTTTAACTGGTCCTGTTTCAGCGACGTTCACCTGTTTAAACGTTTCCTCTGGGGGACCAACTGTTAACTAGTCAGTTTCAGTGTTGGGGATATGACTAACTGTTTAACTAGTCTCTGTTTCCCTGGGGAGATGACTAACTCCTCTGTTTCCTCTGGTCCCTAGACGTTCTGTTTCCAACCTGTTTCTCCTCAGCGTTGTGGGGACTACCAGACGTTCTCCAACCTCCTAGTCTCTGTTTCAGCGTTGTTTGGGGACTACCAGTTTAACTAGTCTCTGTTTCCAACCTGTTTAACTAGTCCTCAGCGTTGTGGGGGACGCCCTGTTTAACTAGTCTCTGTTTCAACCTTGTGGGGATATGAAGACCATTTAACTAGTTTCTGTTTCAGCGTTGTGGGGATATGAAAGTCTCTGTTTAACTAGTCTCTGTCTCTGTTTCAGCGTTGTGGGGATATGACTAACTGTTTAACTAGTCTCTGTTTCAGCGTTGTGGGGATATGACTAACTGTTTAACTAGTCTCTGTTTCAGCGTTGTGGGGATATGACTAACTGTTTAACTAGTCTCTGTTTCAGCGTTGTGGGGATATGACTAACTGTTTAACTAGTCTCTGTTTCAGCGTTGTGGGGATATGACTAACTGTTTAACTAGTCTCTGTTTCAGCGTTGTGGGGATATGACTAACTGTTTAACTAGTCTCTGTTCAGATATCTGAAGACCTGTTTAACTAGTCTCTGTTTCAGCGTTGTGGGGATATGAAGACTAACTGTTTAACTAGTCTCTGTTTCAGCGTTGTGGGGATATGAAGACCTGTTTAACTAGTCTCTGTTTCAGCGTTGTGGGGATATGAAGACCTGTTTAACTAGTCTCTGTTTCAGCGTTGTGGGGATATGAAGACCTGTTTAACTAGTCTCTGTTTCAGCGTTGTGGGGATATGAAGACCTGTTTAACTAGTCTCTGTTTCAGCGTTGTGGGGATATGAAGACCTGTTTAACTAGTCTCTGTTCCATCGTTGTGGGGATATGACATCAAGCTTCTGCAGTTTCTTCCCCCCCTGTTGAGACCCTTTATGATGCTGACACACACTGCTGTGTGCTTTGAGTCACACACACACACACACACACACACACACACACACACACACACACACACACACACACACACACACACACACACACACACACACACACACACACACACACACACACACACACACACACACACACACACACACACACACACACACACACACACAGAGCTCTGAGTACGTACCTCCATATCCTCCTTCACCTGCTCCTGTTGATCTCTCAGTTCTCCAAACGCATCGATTATCAGACCTGGTGGAGAGAGATAGAAGAAGAACCCAAGGCTCAAAGTTATGAGGACATCTAGACAGTCAGTCCTGTCAGTAAGACTAGACATCATGGGAGACAGAGACAGTCAGTCCTGTCAGTAAGACTAGACATCATGGAGACAGACAACACAGCCCAGTCAGTAAGACTAGACATCATGGAGACAGAGACAGTCAGTCCTGTCCTGGACAGACAACACAGCCCAGTCAGTAATACTAGACATCATGGAGACAGAGACAGTCAGTCCTGTCCTGGACAGACAACACAGCCCAGTCAGTAATACTAGACATCATGGAGACAGAGACAGTCAGTCCTGTCCTGGACAGACAACACAGCCCAGTCAGTAATACTAGACATCATGGAGACAGAGACAGTCAGTCCTGTCCTGGACAGACAACACAGCCCAGTCAGTAATACTAGACATCATGGAGACAGAGACAGTCAGTCCTGTCCTGGACAGACAACACAGCCCAGTCAGTAATACTAGACATCATGGAGACAGAGACAGTCAGTCCTGTCCTGGACAGACAACACAGCCCAGTCAGTAATACTAGACATCATGGAGACAGAGACAGTCAGTCCTGTCCTGGACAGACAACACAGCCCAGTCAGTAATACTAGACATCATGGAGACAGAGACAGTCAGTCCTGTCCTGGACAGACAACACAGCCCAGTCAGTAATACTAGACATCATGGAGACAGAGACAGTCAGTCCTGTCCTGGACAGACAACACAGCCCAGTCAGTAATACTAGACATCATGGAGACAGAGACAGTCAGTCCTGTCAGTAAGACTAGACATCATGGAGACAGTCAGTCCTGTCCTGACGTAAACAGCCAAACCCTCCTCACCCTGGATGATGGCCAGGAGGATGACGATGACGAAGAAGAAGAAGGTGATGTCGAAGATGATCCTGTAGATCTCATACTCATCACCCGCTGGATCCTCGATCTGGTCACCGATGCCCCCTCCTGCCCGTACGCCCACGTACATGTGGAACATGTAACACTGGATATAGAGAGAGAGGGAGAGGGAGGAGAGAGGGAGAGGAGAGGGAGAGGGAGAGGGAGGGAGAGGAGAGGGAGAGGGAGAGAGAGAGAGAGAGAGAGAGATAGAGAGAGAGAGATAGAGAGAGAGAGAGTAAACCTCCATAACAGTATTCTAGGACCAACATACAGTTGGGGATGACTAGGACATACAGATAGATATAGACTAGGACATACAGACAGATATAGACTAGGACATGCAGACAGATATAGACTAGGACATACAGATAGATATAGACTAGGACATACAGACAGATATAGACTAGGACATACAGATAGATATAGACTAGGACATACAGATAGATATAGACTAGGACATACAGATAGATATAGACTAGGACATGCAGATAGATATAGACTAGGACATACAGACAGATATAGACTAGGACATACAGATAGATATAGACTAGGACATACAGATAGATATAGACTAGGACATACAGATAGATATAGACTAGGACATACAGATAGATATAGACTAGGACATACAGATAGATATAGACTAGGACATACAGATAGATATAGACTAGGACATACAGATAGATATAGACTAGGACATGCAGATAGATATAGACTAGGACATGCAGATATAGATACAGATAGATATAGACTAGGACATACAGATATATATAGACTAGGACATACAGATAGATATAGACTAGGACATACAGATAGATATAGACTAGGACATACAGATAGATATAGACTAGGACATACAGACAGATATAGACTAGGACATACAGATAGATATAGACTAGGACATACAGATAGATATAGACTAGGACATACAGATAGATATAGACTAGGACATACAGATAGATATAGACTAGGACATGCAGATAGATATAGACTAGGACATGCAGATATAGATATATATAGACTAGGACATACAGATAGATATAGACTAGGACATACAGATAGATATAGACTAGGACATACAGATAGATATAGACTAGGACATGCAGATATAGATACAGATATAACATGTGAAGACTAGGACTTCCCTACTGACTCAGTCCAATATCTCTGGTGACAGAGAGAGAGAGAGAGAGAGAGAGAGAGAGAGAGAGAGAGAGAGAGAGAGAGAGAGAGAGAGAGAGAGGTGCTACCCAGCCCCTAACCCATCTCCTAACCCAGCCCCTAACCCAGCTCCTAGCCCAGCCCCTAACCCAGCTCCTAACCCAGCCCCTAACCCAGCCCCTAGCCCAGCCCCTAACCCAGCCCCTAACCCAGCCCCTAACCCATCTCCCAACCCAGCCCCTAACCCATCCCCTAACCCAGCCCCTAACCCATCCCCTAACCCATCCCCTAACCCAGCCCCTAACCCAGCCCCTAACCCAGCCCCTAACCCATCTCCTAACCCAGCCCCTAACCCAGCCCCTAACTCAGCTCCCTAACCCAGCCCCTAACCGAGCCCCCTAACCCAGCTCCTAACCCAGCCCCTAACCCAGCCCCTAACCCAGCCCCTAACCCAGCCCCTAACCCAGCTCCTAACCCAGCCCCCTAACCCAGCCCCTAACCCAGCCCCTAACCCAGCTCCTAACCCAGCCCCTAACCCAGCCCCTAACCCAGACCCTAACCCAGCCCCTAACCCTGCCCCTAACCCAGCCCCTAACCCAGACCCTAACCCAGCCCCTAACCCAGACCCTAACCCAGCCCCTAACCCAGCCCCTAGCCCAGCCCCTAACCCAGCCCCTAACCCAGCCCCCAACCCAGCCCCTAACCCATCTCCTAACCCAGCCCCTAACCCATCTCCTAACCCAGCCCCTAACCCAGCCCCTAACCCAGCCCTAACCCATCTCCTAACCCAGCCCCTAACCCAGCCCTAACTCAGCCCCTAACCCAGCCCCTAACCCAGCCCCTAACCCCCCTAACCCAGCTCCTAACCCAGCCCCTAACCCAGCCCCTAACCCAGCCCCTAACCCAGCCCCTAATCCAGCACCCAGCCAGCCCCTAACATTTACATTTAAGTCATTTAGCAGACGCCCTAACCCAGCCCCTAACCCATTCCCCAACCCAGCCCCTAACCCAGCACCCAGCCCCTAACCCAGCACCCAGCCCCTAACCCAGCACCCAGCCCAGCCCCTAACCCAGCACCCAGCCCCTAACCCAGAAACTAACCCAGCCCCTAACCCAGTCCCTAACCCAGCCCTAACCCAGCACACAGCCCCTGATCCAGCACCCAGCCCAGCCCAGCCCCTAACCCAGCACCCAGCCCCTAACCCAGAAACTAACCCAGTCCCTAACCCAGCCCCTAACTCAGCACCCAGCCCCTAACCCAGCACCCAGCCCCTAACCCAGCACCCAGCCCCTAACCCAGAAACTAACCCAGCCCCTAACCCAGCCCCTAACCCAGCACCCAGCCCCTAACCTAGAAACTAACCCAGCCCCTAACCCAGTCCCTAATCCAGCCCCTAACCCAGCACCCAGCCCCTAACCCAGCACCTAACCCAGCCCCTAACCCAGCCCAGCCCCTAACCCAGTCCCTAACCCAGCCCCTAATCCAGCCCCTAACCCAGCACCTAATCCAGCCCCTAACCCAGCACCTAGCCCTAACCCAGCCCCTAACCCAGCCCCTAACCCAGTCCCTAACCCAGCCCCTAACCCAGTCCCTAACCCAGCCCCTAACCCAGCACCTAGCCCCTAACCCAGCCCCCTAACCCAGCCCCTAAACCCAGCCCTAACCCAGCCCCTAACCCAGCACCTGGCCCCTAACCCAGCCCCCTAACCCAGCCCCCTAACCCAGTCCCTAACCCAGTCCCTAACCCAGCCCCTAACCCAGCCCCTAACCCAGTCCCTAACCCAGCCCCTAACCCAGTCCCTAACCCAGCCCCTAACCCAGTCCCTAACCCAGTCCCTAACCCAGCCCCTAACCCAGCCCCTAACCCAGTCCCTAACCCAGCCCCTAACCCAGTCTAACCCAGCCCTAATCCCTCCCCTAACCCAGTCCCTAAACCTGTCCTAGCATCCCTAACCCAGCCCCTAACTCCAGACCTGTCAGATCCAGCCCCTAACCCACTCCTTAATAGGAAGCCCCTACCCAGCAGAGTCCCTAATGCCCCTAACCCAGCCCCTAACCCAGTAACCCAGTCCCTAACCCAGTCCCTGGGTGATTAACCCAGCCCCTAACCCAGTCCCTAACCCAGCTCCATAACCCAGTCCCTAACCCAGTCCCTAACCCAGTCCCTAACCCAGTCCCTAACCCAGCCCCTAACCCAGTCCCTAACCCAGCCCCTAATCCAGCCCCTAAGCCATCCCCGAGCTAATCCTCTGCCTGCATCCCAAATGGAACACTGTCCCTATATAGGGCACATCTTTGTCCTCTTCCTCCAGACCTGTCAGATCCAGAGAGGACTCCTTAATAGGAAGTAGCAGCAGAGAATGACTAATGAAATGTCATGGGTGGCTGTTTCTGGGAGGATTAACGCAGAGACACAGAGCATGATGTTACTGTCCCCTGTCTGTCAGTCACTCTTTAGGGGCAAAACAGGCCTGTCTGTCTGTCTGTCTGTCTGTCTGTCTGTCTGTCTGTCTGTCTGTCTGTCTGTCTGTCTGTCTGTCTGTCTGTCTGTCTGTCTGTCTGTCTGTCTGTCTGTCTGTCTGTCTGTCTGTCAGAACACAGAACATGAAACATGACAGAATACAGAACATTAACAGACAAGAGAAGCTCAAGGACTGTCTGTCCTGTCTGAGAGGTGTCTACACACTGTCACACACTGTCTGTCCAATAGGAGAGGTGAACACAGACCAACAACTGACAGTCCAATACAGAACATTAACCTACACACCAACACACACTGTCCAATAGGAGAGAGGTGTAACCTACACACCAACACACACTGTCCAATAGGAGAGAGGTGTAACCTACACACCAACACACACTGTCTGTCCAATAGGAGAGAGGTGTAACCTACACACCAACACACACGGTCTGTCCAATAGAGAGAGGTGTAACCTACACACCAACACACACTGTCCAATAGGAGAGAGGTGTAACCTACACACCAACACACATTGTCTGTCCAATAGGAGAGAGCGTTGTGGCTGAGAGGTGTAACCTACATATCAATACACACTGTCTGTCCAATAGAGAGAGGTGTAACCTACACACCAACACAACTGTCCAATAGGAGAGAGGCGTTGTGGCTGAGAGGTGTGTCTTCTCCTGTTGTTTGGAACCAGGTGTGCTGTTTACTTCAGCAATATGAGATGGAAGGGAAGGTCCATGCAATAAGGGCTCTATATAATACGCTTTCTTCAATTTGTTCTGGATTTGGGGACTGTGAAAAGACCCCTGGTGGCTAAGTGTGTGTGGCAGAGCTGTCTGTTAGTTGACTATGCAAACACTTTGGGCTTTACAACACATGAATGTTTCATTCTGATGGGCTCGGATGGCTGTGCTGCTGCCAATACGACCACAATAGAATAGGTCATTAAAGGCATCGCTCAGCCCTGAGTCCCAAATGGCAACCGATTACCACTTTAGTGCACTACTTTAGGCCCATAGGACTCTAAAGTAGGGCACTATATAGGGGATAGGGTCCCACAACCCAGATCTTTATTCCGTATCCATTACATCTGGGGCCACTAGACCAGCCAATCAGCAGACCTCGTTCTGACACCACCTTTCTCTGGCTCACCGTGTCAGGGAATTACTAGTCAATTAGCAGCAGCATCCCAGCAACTAGTGTTTCATTAGCCTTTAGCTTAACGAACTGCATTCATCACAGCTCTGCCCGCGTCTGCACGGCAATCAGGTCGACACGAAGGAGGGTGAAGTAGTGGGATATAGAACCTCTGACTGAAATATCGACACGAAGGAGGATGAAGCAGTGGGATACAGAACCGCTGACTGAAATAGGGGGGTGCAGCTGTATGAGTGAGGTCAATCACAATTACAGTGACTAACACATTCAGAGATTACATTGTGTTGTTTACAATGAAGTCAGTGCTGATCTAGGATCAGGTCGCCCTTGTCTATATAGTCTGATTCAGTGGGCTCTAGAAGACAAAACTGATCTAGGATCAGGTCGTCCCTGTCTATATAGTCTGATTCAGTGGGCTCTAGAAGACAAAAATGATCTAGGATCAGGTCGTCCTTGTCTATATAAGCTGATTCAGTGGGTTCTAGAAGACAAACTGATCTAGGATCAGGTCCTCCTTGTCTATATAGTCTGATTCAGTGGGCTCTAGAAGACAAACTGATCTAGGATCAGGTCCTTGTCTATATAGTCTGATTCAGTGGGCTCTAGAAGACAAACTGATCTAGGATCAGGTCCTCCTTGTCTATATAATCTGATTGTAGATCAGTTTGACTACTCACTGTGAGCATGTTCTCCATGTCTATATAATCTGATTGTAGATCAGTTTGACTACTCACTGTGAGCATGTTCTCCATGTCTATATAATCTGATTGTAGATCAGTTTGACTACTCACTGTGAGCATGTCATCACACTTCATGTCGCGTCTCTCCCTCTTCTCCTCGATTGTAGAACTTCCTGAAGAAGTTGAACGCCACCACAGTGTAGAGATACACCACCACAGCCAGTAGTCCTACTGTCAGAACCAGCTGGAGAGGGAGAGGGGGAGAGAGAGCGAGGGGACGAGAGAGAGAGAGAGAGAGAGAGAGAGAGAGAGAGAGAGAGAGAGAGAGAGAGAGAGAGAGAGAGAGAGAGAGAGAGAGAGAGAGGGAGGGGAGAGAGAGCGAGGGGAGAGAGAGAGAGAGAGAGAGAGAGAGAGAGAGAGAGAGAGAGAGAGAGAGAGAGAGAGAGAGAGAGAGAAAGAGAGATGAAGAGAGAGAGAAAAAGAGAGAGAGTGAGAGAGACAGAGAGAGAGAAAGAGAGAGGAAGAGAGAGAGAAAGAGAGAGGAAGAGAGAGAGACAGAGAGAGGAATAGAGAGAGAGACAGAGAGAGGGAGACAGAGAGAGACAGAGGTCATTATTAGTGAAGAAGTTGAAAGCAACCATGGAAATATATTATTGTCATTCTAATACTATTGCTCAAAGACAAATATTTTGTTTAAGAAGTAATACTTTTTCTTCTCAAAATAGTAGGAATCAAAATGATTGTCACCCCTGTTTTCAATACCTTACGAGGATGGCACTGAGCCTTATGTTGTCGAACACATTGGGAGGGGTATTAGACCATTCCTCCATACAGAAACACATTGGGTAGACCATTCCTCCATACAGAAACACATTGGGAGGGGTATTAGACCATTCCTCCATACAGAAACACATTGGGAGGGGTATTAGACCATTCCTCCATACAGAAACACATTGGGAGGGGTATTAGACCATTCCTCCATACAGAAACACATTGGGAGGGGTATTAGACCATTCCTCCATACAGAAACACATTGGGAGGGGTATTAGACCATTCCTCCATACAGAAACACATTGGGAGGGGTATTAGACCAGTCCTCCATACAGAAACACATTGGGAGGGGTATTAGACCATTCCTCCATACAGAAACACATTGGGAGGGGTATTAGACCATTCCTCCATACAGAAACACATTGGGAGGGGTATTAGACCATTCCTCCATACAGAAACACATTGGGAGGGGTATTAGACCATTCCTCCATACAGAAACACATTGGGAGGGGTATTAGACCAGTCCTCCATACAGAAACACATTGGGAGGGGTATTAGACCATTCCTCCATACAGAAACACATTGGGAGGGTATTAGACCATTCCTCCATACAGAAACACATTGGGAGGGGTATTAGACCATTCCTCCATACAGAAACACATTGGGAGGGGTATTAGACCATTCCTCCATACAGAAACACATTGGGAGGGGTATTAGACCAGTCCTCCATACAGAAACACATTGGGAGGGGTATTAGACCATTCCTCCATACAGAAACACATTGGGAGGGGTATTAGACCATTCCTCCATACAGAAACACATTGGGAGGGGTATTAGACCATTCCTCCATACAGAAACACATTGGGAGGGGTATTAGACCATTCCTCCATACAGAAACACATTGGGAGGGGTATTAGACCTCCATACAGAAACACATTGGGAGGGGTATTAGATCATTCCTCCATACAGAAACACATTGGGAGGGGTATTAGACCATTCCTCCATACAGAAACACATTGGGAGGGGTATTAGACCATTCCTCCATACAGAAACACATTGGGAGGGGTATTAGATCATTCCTCCATACAGAAACACATTGGGAGGGGTATTAGATCATTCCTCCATACAGAAACACATTGGGAGGGGTATTAGACCATTCCTCCATACAGAAACACATTGGGAGGGGTATTAGACCATTCCTCCATACAGAAACACATTGGAGGGGTATTAGACCATTCCTCCATACAGAAACACATTGGGAGGGGTATTAGACCTCCATACAGAAACACATTGGGAGGGGTATTAGACCATTCCTCCATACAGAAACACATTGGGAGGGGTATTAGACCAGTCCTCCATACAGAAACACATTGGGAGGGGTATTAGACCATTCCTCCATACAGAAACATATTGGGAGGGGTATTAGCCCAGTCCTCCATACAGAAACACATTGGGAGGGGTATTAGACCATTCCTCCATACAGAAACACATTGGGAGGGGTATTAGACCATTCCTCCATACAGAAACACATTGGGAGGGGTATTAGACCATTCCTCCATACAGAAACACATTGGGAGGGGTATTAGACCATTCCTCCATACAGAAACACATTGGGAGGGGTATTAGACCATTCCTCCACACAGAAACACATTGGGAGGGGTATTAGACCATTCCTCCATACAGAAACACATTGGGAGGGGTATTAGACCAGTCCTCCATACAGAAACACATTGGGAGGGGTATTAGACCATTCCTCCATACAGAAACACATTGGGAGGGGTATTAGACCATTCCTCCATACAGAAACACATTGGGAGGGGTATTAGACCATTCCTCCATACAGAAACACATTGGGAGGGGTATTAGACCATTCCTCCATACAGAAACACATTGGGAGGGGTATTAGATCATTCCTCCATACAGAAACACATTGGGAGGGGTATTAGACCTCCATACAGAAACACATTGGGAGGGGTATTAGACCTCCATACAGAAACACATTGGGAGGGGTATTAGATCATTCCTCCATACAGAAACACATTGGGAGGGGTATTCGATCATTCCTCCATACAGAAACACATTGGGAGGGGTATTAGACCATTCCTCCATACAGAAACACATTGGGAGGGGTATTAGACCATTCCTCCATACAGAAACACATTGGGGGAGGGGTATTAGATCATTCCTCCATACAGAAACACATTGGGAGGGGTATTAGACCTCCATACAGAAACACATTGGGAGGGGTATTAGATCATTCCTCCATACAGAAACACATTGGGAGGGGTATTAGACCAGTCCTCCATACAGAAACACATTGGGAGGGGTATTAGACCATTCCTCCATACAGAAACACATTGGGAGGGGTATTAGATCATTCCTCCATACAGAAACACATTGGGAGGGGTATTCGATCATTCCTCCATACAGAAACACATTGGGAGGGGTATTAGACCATTCCTCCATACAGAAACACATTGGGAGGGGTATTAGATCATTCCTCCATACAGAAACACATTGAGAGGGGTATTAGACCATTCCTCCATACAGAAACACATTGGGAGGGGTATTAGACCTCCATACAGAAACACATTGGGAGGGGTATTAGACCATTCCTCCATACAGAAACACATTGGGAGGGGTATTAGACCAGTCCTCCATACAGAAACACATTGGGAGGGGTATTAGACCATTCCTCCATACAGAAACACATTGGGAGGGGTATTAGACCATTCCTCCACACAGAAACACATTGGGAGGGGTATTAGACCATTCCTCCATACAGAAACACATTGGGAGGGGTATTAGACCATTCCTCCATACAGAAACACATTGAGAGGGGTATTAGACCAGTCCTCCATACAGAAACACATTGGGAGGGGTATTAGACCATTCCTCCATACAGAAACACATTGGGAGGGGTAATAGACCATTCCTCCATACAGAAACACATTGGAGAGGGGTATTAGACCAGTCCTCCATACAGAAACACATTGGGAGGGGTATTAGACCATTCCTCCATACAGAAACACATTGGGAGGGGTATTAGATCATTCCTCCATACAGAAACACATTGGGAGGGGTATTAGACCTCCATACAGAAACACATTGGGAGGGGTATTAGATCATTCCTCCATACAGAAACACATTGGGAGGGGTATTCGATCATTCCTCCATACAGAAACACATTGGGAGGGGTATTAGACCATTCCTCCATACAGAAACACATTGGGAGGGGTATTAGACCATTCCTCCATACAGAAACACATTGGGGAGTGGTATTAGATCATTCCTCCATACAGAAACACATTGGGAGGGGTATTAGACCTCCATACAGAAACACATTGGGAGGGGTATTAGATCATTCCTCCATACAGAAACACATTGGGAGGGGTATTAGACCATTCCTCCATACAGAAACACATTGGGAGGGGTATTAGATCATTCCTCCATACAGAAACACATTGAGAGGGGTATTAGACCATTCCTCCATACAGAAACACATTGGGAGGGGTATTAGACCTCCATACAGAAACACATTGGGAGGGGTATTAGACCATTCCTCCATACAGAAACACATTGGGAGGGGTATTAGACCAGTCCTCCATACAGAAACACATTGGGAGGGGTATTAGACCATTCCTCCATACAGAAACATATTGGGAGGGGTATTAGACCAGTCCTCCATACAGAAACACATTGGGAGGGGTATTAGATCATTCCTCCATACAGAAACACATTGGAGGGGTATTAGACCAGTCCTCCATACAGAAACACATTGGGAGGGGTATTAGACCTCCATACAGAAACACATTGGGAGGGGTATTAGACCTCCATACAGAAACACATTGGGAGGGGTATTAGACCTCCATACAGAAACACATTGGGAGGGGTATTAGACCAGTCCTCCATACAGAAACACATTGGGAGGGGTATTAGATCATTCCTCCATACAGAAACACATTGGGAGGGGTATTAGACCTCCATACAGAAACACATTGGGAGGGGTATTAGACCAGTCCTCCATACAGAAACACATTGGGAGGGGTATTAGACCATTCCTCCATACAGAAACACATTGGGAGGGGTATTAGACCATTCCTCCATACAGAAACACATTGGGAGGGGTATTAGACCATTCCTCCATACAGAAACACATTGGGAGGGGTATTAGACCATTCCTCCATACAGAAACACATTGAGAGGGGTATTAGACCATTATTATTATATTATTATTAGAAACACATTGCATTTATATCTGTAGGCATCCAACTAATGTCAACGCCAGGATGATTATTAATAAACGGTGAATAATCATGAGTGAGAAAGTTGTAGAGGCATAAATATCATACCCCCAAAAACAATAACCTTCTTAAATGTGACAGTGGGAGGTTAGCCTGTTTTAATGCTAACCTTCTTCATGGTAACGGTAAGAGGTTAGCCTGTTTTAATGCTAACCTCCTTAATGGTAACGGTGAGAGGTTAGCCTGTTTTTTTAATGCTAACCTTCTTAATGCTAACCTTAAACTAGTGATATCGGGAGGTTAGCCTGTTTAATGCTAACGGTAAGAGGTTAGCCTGTTTTAATGCTAACCTACTGGTAACGGTGAGAGGTTAGCCTGTTTTAATGCTAACCTTCTTAAATGTGACAGTGGGAGGTTAGCCTGTTTTAATGCTAACCTTCTTCATGGTAACTGTAAGAGGTTAGCCTGTTTTAATGCTAACCTCCTTAATGGTAACAGTGAGAGGTTAGCCTGTTTTAATGCTAACCTTCTTAATGGTAACGGCAAGAGGTTAGCCTGTTTTAATGCTAACCTACTGGTAACGGTGAGAGGTTAGCCTGTTTTAATGCTAACCTTCTTAAAGGTTGCCTGTTTTAATGCTAACCTCCTTAATGGTGGGAGGTTAGCCTGTTTTAATGCTAACCTCCTTCATGGTAACGGTAAGAGGTTAGCCTGTTTTAATGCTAACCTCCTTAATGGTAACGGTGAGAGGTTAGCCTGTTTTAATGCTAACCTTCTTAATGGTAACGGTAAGAGGTTAGCCTGTTTTAATGCTAAACCTACTGGTAACGGTGAGAGGTTAGCCTGTTTTAATGCTAACCTTCTTAATGGTGACGGTGAGAGGTTAGCCTGTTTTAATGCTAACCTCCTTAATGGTAACGGTGAGAGGTTAGCCTGTTTTAATGCTAACCTTCTTAATGGTAACGTAAGAGGTTAGCCTGTTTTAATGCTAACCTACTGGTAACGGTGAGAGGTTAGCCTGTTTTAATGCTAACCTTCTTAATGGTGTAAGAGGTTAGCCTGTTTTAATGCTAACCTTCTTAATGGTAAAGAGGTTAGCCTGTTTTAATGCTAACCTCCTTAATGGTAACGGTGAGAGGTTAGCCTGTTTTAATGCTAACCTTCTTAATGGTAACGGTAGGTTAGCCTGTTTTAATGCTAACCTACTGGTAACGGTGAGAGGTTAGCCTGTTTTAATGCTAACCTTCTTAATGGTAACGGTAGTTAGCCTGTTTTAATGCTAACCTTAATGGTAACGGTAGTTAGTCTGTGTTAATGCTAACCTACTGGTAACGGTGAGAGGTTAGCCTGTTTTAATGCTAACCTCCTTAATGGTAATGGTGTAAGAGGTTAGCCTGTTTTAATGCTAACCTCCTTAATGGTAACGGTGAGAGGTTAGCCTGTTTTAATGCTAACCTCCTTAATGGTAACGGTGAGAGGTTAGCCTGTTTTAATGCTAACCTTCTTAATGGTAACGGTAGTTAGCCTGTTTTAATGCTAACCCGGTAGTTCCTTAATGGTAACGGTGAGAGGTTAGCCTGTTTTAATGCTAACCTCTTAATGGTAACGGTGAGAGGTTAGCCTGTTTTAATGCTAACCTCCTTAATGGTAACGGTGAGAGTTAGCCTGTTTTAATGCTAACCTCCTTAATGGTAACGGTGAGAGGTTAGCCTGTTTTAATGCTAACCTCCTTAATGGTAACGGTGAGAGGTTAGCCTGTTTTAATGCTAACCTCCTTAATGGTAACGGTGAGAGGTTAGCCTGTTTTAAATGCTAACCTCCAGAGCCTTAATGGTAACGGTGAGAGGTTAGCCTGTTTTAATGCTAACCTTCTTAATGGTAACGGTAGTTAGCCTGTTTTAATGCTAACCTTAATGGTAACGGCAGAGAGGTTAGCCTGTGTTAATGCTAACCTCCTTAATGGTAACGGTGAGAGGTTAGCCTGTTTTAATGCTAACCTCCTTAATGGTAACGGTGAGAGGTTAGCCTGTTTTAATGCTAACCTCCTTAATGGTAACGGTGAGAGGTTAGCCTGTTTTAATGCTAACCTCTTAATGGTAACGGTGAGAGGTTAGCCTGTTTTAATGCTAACCTCCTTAATGGTAACGGTGAGAGGTTAGCCTGTTTTAATGCTAACCTCCTTCATGGTAACGGTGAGAGGTTAGCATGTTTTAATGCTAACATTTACATTTAAGTCATTTAGCAGACGCTCTTATCCAGAGCGACTTACAAATTGTAACGGTGAGAGGTTAGCATGTTTTAATGCTAACCTCCTTAATGGTAATGGTGAGAGGTTAGCCTGTTTTAATGCTAACCTTATTAATGGTAACGGTGAGAGGTTAGCCTGTTTTAATGCTAACCTCCTTAATGGTAACGGTGAGAGGTTAGCCTGTTTTAATGCTAACCTCCTTAATGGTAACGGTGAGAGGTTAGCCTGTTTTAATGCTAACCTTCGTAATGGTAACGGTAGTTAGCCTGTTTTAATGCTAACCTTCTTAATGGTATCGGTGAGAGGTTAGCCTGTTTTAATGCTAACCTCCTTAATGGTAACGGTGAGAGGTTAGCCTGTTTTAATGCTAACTTTCTTAATGGTAACAGTGAGAGGTTAGCCTGTTTTAATGCTAACCATGCTAACCTTCTTAATGGTATCGGTGAGAGGTTAGCCTGTTTTAATGCTAACCTTCTTAATGGTAACGGTGAGAGATTAGCCTGTTTTAATGCTAACCTTCTTAATGGTAATGGTGAGAGATTAGCCTGTTTTAATGCTAACCTCCTTAATGGTGACGGTGAGAGGTTAGCCTGTTTTAGGGGTATGATATAAACTGATAACCTTCTTAATGGTAATGGTGAGAGGTTAGCCTGTTTTAATGCTAACCTCCTTAATGGTAACGGTGAAGGGTTAGCCTGTTTTAATGCTAACCTCCTTAATGGTAACGGTGAGAGGTTAGCCTGTTTTAATGCTAACCTTCTTAATGGTAACAGTGAGAGGTTAGCCTGTTTTAATGCTAACCATGCTAACCTTCTTAATGGTATCGGTGAGAGGTTAGCCTGTTTTAATGCTAACCTTCTTAATGGTAACGGTGAGAGATTAGCCTGTTTTAATGCTAACCTTCTTAATGGTAATGGTGAGAGATTAGCCTGTTTTAATGCTAACCTCCTTAATGGTGACGGTGAGAGGTTAGCCTGTTTTAGGGTATGATATAAACTGATAACCTTCTTAATGGTAATGGTGAGAGGTTAGCCTGTTTTAATGCTAACCTGCTTAATGGTAACGGTGAAGGGTTAGCCTGTTTTAATGCTAACCTCCTTAATGGTAACGGTGAGAGGTTAGCCTGTTTTAATGCTAACCTCCTTAATGGTAACGGTGAGAGGTTAGCCTGTTTTAATGCTAACCTTATTAATGGTAACGGTGAGAGGTTAGCCTGTTTTAATGCTAACCTTCTGTAACGGTGAGAGGTTAGCCTGTTTTAATGCTAACCTTCTGGTAACGGTGAGAGGTTAGCCTGTTTTAATGCTAACCTTATTAATGGTAACGGTGAGAGGTTAGCCTGTTTTAATGCTAACCTCCTTAATGGTAACGTTGAGAGGTTAGCCTGTTTTAATGCTAACCTTATTAATGGTAACGGTGAGAGGTTAGCCTGTTTTAATGCTAAACTCCTTAATGGTGACGGTGAGAGGTTAGCCTGTCTTAATGCTAACCTCCTTAATGGTAACGGTGAGAGGTTAGCCTGTTTTAATGCTAACCTTATTAATGGTAACGGTGAGAGGTTCGCCTGTCTTAATGCTAACCTCCTTAATGGTAACAGTGAGAGGTTAGCCTGTTTTAATGCTAACCTTATTAATGATAACGGTGAGAGGTTAGCCTGTTTTAATGCTAACCTCCTTAATGGTAACGGTGAGAGGTTAGCCTGTTTTTAATGCTAACCTTATTAATGGTAACGAAAACCCCTAGACATACAAAACCCCTAGACAATACAAAAACTAGCATACCCACCGCAGTCACACCTGACCTAACCAAAATATTAAGAAAACAGAGATATCTAGGGTCAGGGCATGACACATACCCTCAGAGTGTTGGAGTACAGAGCCGAAACAACAACCTACAGTAATATATTGTATCTTTAGACAGTGGTTTGTAGAACACTAAGTAAGCCTAGACACAGTGATAAAGCCCAGACACAGTGATAAAGCCCAGACACAGTGATAAAGCCCAGATACAGTGATAAAGTCCAGACACAGTGATAAAGCCTAGACACAGTGATAAAGCCCAGAGCAGACACAGTGATAAAGTCCAGACACAGTGATAAAGCCCAGACACAGAGATAAAGCCCAGACACAGTGATAAAGCCCAGACACAGTGATAAAGCCCACAGTGATAAAGCCCAGACACAGTGATAAAGCCCAGACACAGTGATAAAGCCCAGACACAGTGATAAAGCCCAGACACAGTGATAAAGCCCAGACACAGTGATGAAGCCCAGACGCAGTGATAAAGCCCAGACACAGTGATAAAGCCCAGACACAGTGATGAAGCCCAGAGCAGACACAGTGATAAAGCCCAGACACAGTGATAAAGCCCAGACACAGTGATAAAGCCCAGACACAGTGATAAAGCCCAGACACAGTGATAAAGCCCAGACACAGTGATAAAGCCCAGACACAGTGATGAAGCCCAGACACAGTGATGAAGCCCAGAGCAGACACAGTGATAAAGCCCAGAGCAGACACAGTGATAAAGCCCAGACACAGTGATAAAGCCCAGACACAGTGATAAAGCCCAGACACAGTGATAAAGCCCAGACACAGTGATAAAGCCCAGACACAGTGATAAAGCCTAGACACAGTGATAAAGTCCAGACAGTGATAAAGCCTAGACACAGTGATAAAGCCCAGAGCAGACACAGTGATAAAGTCCAGACACAGTGATAAAGCCCAGACACAGAGATAAAGCCCAGACACAGTGATAAAGCCCAGACACAGTGATAAAGCCCACAGTGATAAAGCCCAGACACAGTGATAAAGCCCAGACACAGTGATAAAGCCCAGACACAGTGATAAAGCCCAGACACAGTGATGAAGCCCAGACGCAGTGATAAAGCCCAGACACAGTGATAAAGTCCAGACACAGTGATGAAGCCCAGAGCAGACACAGTGATAAAGCCCAGACACAGTGATAAAGCCCAGACACAGTGATAAAGCCCAGGCACAGTGATAAAGCCCAGACACAGTGATGAAGCCCAGACACAGTGATAAAGCCCAGAGCAGACACAGTGATAAAGCCCAGACACAGTGATAAAGCCCAGACACAGTGATAAAGCCCAGACACAGTGATGAAGCCCAGACGCAGTGATAAAGCCCAGACACAGTGATAAAGTCCAGACACAGTGATGAAGCCCAGAGCAGACACAGTGATAAAGCCCAGACACAGTGATAAAGCCCAGACACAGTGATAAATCCCAGACACAGTGATAAAGCCCAGACACAGTGATAAAGCCCAGACACAGTGATGAAGCCCAGGCACAGTGATAAAGCCCAGAGCAGACACAGTGATAAAGCCCAGACACAGTGATAAAGCCCAGACACAGTGATAAAGCCCAGACACAGTGATAAAGCCCAGACACAGTGATAAAGCCCAGACACAGTGATAAAGCCTAGACACAGTGATAAAGTCCTAGACACAGTGATAAAGTCCAGACAGTGATAAAGCCTAGACACAGTGATAAAGCCCAGAGCAGACACAGTGATAAAGTCCAGACACAGTGATAAAGCCCAGACACAGAGATAAAGCCCAGACACAG
>NW_025748962.1:0-29080 GCF_021184085.1 Oncorhynchus gorbuscha
GGAGAATTAACGTATCAGGTTAGGAGAATTAACGTATCAGGGTTAGGATAATTTAGACTGCAGGTTAGAGAATTAACGTATCAGGTTAGGAGAATTAACGTATCAGGTTAGGAGAATTAACGTATCAGGTTAGGATAATTTAGACTGCAGGTTAGGAGAATTAACGTATCAGGTTAGGATAATTAGGTTAAAGTTAGGAGAATTAACGTATCAGGGTTAGGAGAATTTAGGCTGTAGGTTAGGAGTATTAACGTATCAGGGTTAGGAGAATTTAGACTGCAGGTTAGGAGAATTAACGTATCAGGTTAGGAGAATTAACGTATCAGGTTAGGAGAATTAACGTATCAGGGTTAGGATAATTTAGACTGCAGGTTAGGAGAATTAACGTATCAGGTTAGGATAATTAGGTTAAAGTTAGGAGAATTAACGTATCAGGTTAGGAGAATTTAGACTGCAGGTTAGGAGAATTAACGTATCAGGTTAGGATAATTAACGTATCAGGTTAGGAGAATTAACGGATCAGGTTAGGATAATTAGGTTAAAGTTAGGGTAATTAACGTATCAGGTTAGGATAATTAGGTTAAAGTTAGGAGAATTAACGTATCAGGTTAGGATAATTAGGTTAAAGTTAGGAGAATTAACCCTATCAGGTTAGGATAATTAACGTATCAGGTTAGGAGAATTAACGTATCAGGTTAGGAGAATTAGGTTACAGTTAGGAGAATTAACGATCAGGTTAGGAGAATTAGGTTAAAGTTAGGAAAATTAACGTATCAGGTTAGGATAATTAGGTTAAAGTTAGGAGAATTAACGTATCAGGTTAGGAGAATTAGGTTAAAGTTAGGAGAATTAACGTATCAGGTTAGGAGAATTAGGTTAAAGTTAGGAGAATTAACGTATCAGGTTAGGAGAATTAGGTTAAAGTTAGGAGAATTAATGTATCAGGTTAGGAGAATTAGGTTAAAGTTAGGAGAATTAACGTATCAGGTTAGGATAATTAGGTTAAAGTTAGGAGAATTAACGTATCAGGTTAGGATAATTAGGTTAAAGTTAGGAGAATTAACGTATCAGGTTAGGAGAATTAGGTTAAAGTTAGGAGAATTAACGTATCAGGTTAGGAGAATTAGGTTAAAGTTAGGAAAAGGCTTAAATGCAACAACAACAAAAATCTATTTTTGACGATAATTTGAGAAAAACTGAATCCCTTCTAACCATGAGCCTAAAAGTGTCTAGCTTATTAGCTTATTAGCTTATTAGCTAATAAACATACAGATAAGCGTCTAGCTAGCTAATAAACTGCAGGTAAGTGTCTAGCTAGCTAATAAACTGCAGGTAAGTGTCTAGCTAGCTAATAAACTGCAGGTAAGTGTCTAGCTAGCTAATAAACTGCAGATAAGTGTCTAGCTAGCTAATAAACTGCAGGTAAGTGTCTAGCTAGCTAATAAACTGCAGGTAAGTGTCTAGCTAGCTAATAAACTGCAGATAAGTGTCTAGCTAGCTAATAAACTGCAGGTAAGTGTCTAGCTAGCTAATAAACTGCAGGTAAGTGTCTAGCTAGCTAATAAACTGCAGATAAGTGTCTAGCTAGCTAATAAACTGCAGATAAGTGTCTAGCTAGCTAATAAACTGCAGGTAAGTGTCTAGCTAGCTAATAAACTGCAGATAAGTGTCTAGCTAGCTAATAAACTGCAGGTAAGTGTCTAGCTAGCTAATAAACTGCAGGTAAGTGTCTAGCTAGCTAATAAACTGCAGATAAGTGTCTAGCTAGCTAATAAACTGCAGGTAAGTGTCTAGCTAGCTAATAAACTGCAGGTAAGTGTCTAGCTAGCTAATAAACTGCAGGTAAGTGTCTAGCTAGCTAATAAACTGCAGGTAAGTGTCTAGCTAGCTAATAAACTGCAGGTAAGTGTCTAGCTAGCTAATAAACTGCAGGTAAGTGTCTAGCTAGCTAATAAACTGCAGATAAGTGTCTAGCTAGCTAATAAACTGCAGGTAAGTGTCTAGCTAGCTAATAAACTGCAGGTAAGTGTCTAGCTTATTAGCTTATTAGCTTATTAGCTAATAAACATACAGATAAGCGTCTAGCTAGCTAATAAACTGCAGGTAAGTGTCTAGCTAGCTAGCTAATAAACTGCAGATAAGTGTCTAGCTAGCTAATAAACTGCAGGTAAGTGTCTAGCTAGCTAATAAACTGCAGATAAGTGTCTAGCTAGCTAGATAATAAACTGTGCAGATAAGTGTCTAGCTAGCTAATAAAGTGTGCAGATAAGTGTCTAGCTAGCTAGATAATAAACTGTGCAGATAAGTGTCTAGCTAGCTAATAAAGTGTGCAGATAAGTGTCTCGCTAGCTAGATAATAAACTATGCAGATAAGTGTCTAGCTAGCTAGCTAATAAACTGTGCAGATAAGTGTCTAGCTAGCTAATAAACTGCAGGTAAGTGTCTAGCTAGCTAATAAACTGCAGGTAAGTGTCTAGCTAGCTAATAAACTGCAGATAAGTGTCTAGCTAGCTAGATAATAAACTGTGCAGATAAGTGTCTAGCTAGCTAATAAAGTGTGCAGATAAGTGTCTAGCTAGCTAGATAATAAACTGTGCAGATAAGTGTCTAGCTAGCTAATAAAGTGTGCAGATAAGTGTCTCGCTAGCTAGATAATAAACTATGCAGATAAGTGTCTAGCTAGCTAGCTAATAAACTGCAGGTAAGTGTCTAGCTAGCTAATAAACTGCAGATAAGTGTCTAGCTAGCTAGATAATAAACTGTGCAGATAAGTGTCTAGCTAGCTAATAAAGTGTGCAGATAAGTGTCTCGCTAGCTAGATAATAAACTATGCAGATAAGTGTCTAGCTAGCTAGATAATAAACTGTGCAGATAAGTGTCTAGCTAGCTAGCTAATAAACTGTGCAGATAAGTGTCTAGCTAGCTAATAAAGTGTGCAGATAAGTGTCTCGCTAGCTAGATAATAAACTATGCAGATAAGTGTCTAGCTAGCTAGCTAATAAACTGTGCAGATAATCTTAAAATGTATTGTTTGACTAAATATTGTAGCGACCCGCACAGACAGCTGTGTGTTATGTGTTAGGCTAGGAGGTGGTTGTGTTGTACTGACCAGTACCCGGTGTTCGCGGGGTCTGACCTGTCAATCAACCTGCTATCTGCCAATCACGGGAATGCCTGGACTGTTCTGATGCCGGGCATCCTGGTGGTTGGCGGAGTGGCGTGGAGGGGGGTTGGGCAGGGGGGTGGAGCATTGGAAGTTAAGACCAGGTTCAGCCTTTGTTCTCTCTCTTACGTCTGGGCTTCACAAGAGAAGGTCACGATTGGCTTGTGGGTTATCTATCATCTATTTGGCGTGTGCTACGGCCCAAACAGTAGCCTGTGTAAAGTTGGTGTAATAAACCGTCAATTCGTAAACTCAAGCCTCTGTCTGGACAATTGTTCATTTATGATCTAATCAGGTCATTACAATATTATCACAGCATTAGCTGACCATGGTTGACCAACCTCTTTACCAAAATGTCAGACCTTCTATTTTTTAAAATTTATTTAACCTTTATTTTACTAGGCAAGTCAGTTAAGAACAAATTCTTATTTTCAATGATGGCCTCCCCGGGAATAGTGGGTTAACAACCTGTTCAGGGGCAGAACGGCAGATTTGTACCTTCTCAGCTCGGGGGTTTGAACTTGCAACCTTCTGGTTACTAGTCCAACGCTCTAATCGCTAGGCTACCCTGCCGCCTCTCCACTCTAACCACTAGGCTACCCTGCCGCCCCCTCCACTCTAACCACTAGAATATCCTGCAGCCCCTCTATACTGTCATAAGATATTTCATGTCCATTCTATTGTTCTAATGCCTAATTCTATGGTTTCTGGGACCCATTTTGGCTCAAGAGCTCTGTGAACATTTACATTTACATTTAAGTCATTTAGCAGACGCTCTTATCCAGAGCGACTTACAAATTGGTGCATTCACCTAATGACATCCAGTGGAACAGTCACTTTACAATAGTGCAACTAAATCTTAAAGGGGGGGGGTGAGAAGGATTACTTATCCTATCCTAGGTATTCCTTAAAGAGGTGGGGTTTCAGGTGTCTCCGGAAGGTGGTGATTGACTCCGTGAAGTTATTTATGGCCTGTTTAAGACTTATTGGAGGGTACAACAAAATATAAAGATGGATAAAGGAACAGGATAGATATCCCAAAACATCCACTTTAACTTTTAAACAACAATCATGATGTTTAATGTTCAATTTACCGGAATTTTACAGACTTCTACCCTCTAGTGGTTACTTGATGAACTTCCTGTCTTGGCACAAAACTTGTACTTCTAATATTGTCCAAGAGATGGCGGTATTTACTTCCTTTCAGAGGAAACGTCCTCTGTAGGGAGGTTTTGATCCTCATTTCTGTCCATAAAGAAGAGGTCCTTCAGACTAGAACATCTCATTATAGATACTATTATAGAGTCATGGAGAGTCACAGTCTAGTGATGCATATAAACTATAAAAACACACACACACACACACACACACACACACACACACACACACACACACACACACACACACACACACACACACACACACACACACACACACACACACACACACACACACACACACACACACACTCCTGCTGTCCCCCTTCAGAAAAGAAACAAACCGGAATGACAAATATCAGCGGGGGGCCACAGCGTGTTACTGTGGGGAGGGGAGGGAGGGTTACCGATCACCTGCTGGGTGTTGGGGTCTGTATCTACACAGCGTGTTACTGTGGGGAGGGGAGGGAGGGTTACCGATCACCTGCTGGGTTCTATAGTGGTATGTGGCTATGGGGGTTCTATAGTGGTATGTGGCTAGGGGGGGTTCTATAGTGGTATGTGACTAGGGAGGGGTTCTATCGTGGCATGTGGCTATGGGGAGGGGTTCTATAGTGGTATGTGGCTAGGGGGTTCTAAAGTGGTATGTGGCTATGGGGGTTCTATAGTGGTATGTGGATAGGGGGTTCTATAGTGGTATGTGGCTATGGGGGGTTCTATAGTGGTATGTGGCTATGGGAGGTTCTATAGTGGTATGTGACTAGGGGGTTCTATAGTGGTATGTGGCTATGGGGGTTCTATAGTGGTATGTGACTAGGGGGTTCTATAGTGGTATGTGACTAGGGGGTTCTATAGTGGTATGTGGCTGGGGGGTTGTATAGTGGTATGTGGATAGGGGGTTCTATAGTGGTATGTGACTAGGGGGTTCTATAGTGGTATGTGACTAGGGGTTCTATAGTGGTATGTGACTAGGGGGTTCTATAGTGGTATGTGACTAGGGGGTTCTATAGTGGTATGTGGCTATGGGGGTTCTATAGTGGTATGTGGCTATGGGGGTTCTATAGTGGTATGTGGCTAGGGGGTTCTATAGTGGTATGTGGCTAGGGGGTTCTATAGTGGTATGTGACTAGGGGGGTTCTATAGTGGTATGTGACTAAGGGGGTTCTATAGTGGTATGTGACTAGGGGGGTTCTATAGTGGTATGTGGCTAGGGAGGTTCTATAGTGGTATGTGACTAGGGGGGTTCTATAGTGGTATGTGACAAGAGGCACACACACACACACACACACACACACACACACACACACACACACACACACACACACACACACACACACACACACACACACACACACACACACACACACACACACACACACACACACTCCTGCTGTCCCCCTTCAGAAAAGAAACAAACCGGAATGACAAATATCAGCGGGGGGCCACAGCGTGTTACTGTGGGGAGGGGAGGGAGGGTTACCGATCACCTGCTGGGTGTTGGGGTCTGTATCTACACAGCGTGTTACTGTGGGGAGGGGAGGGAGGGTTACCGATCACCTGCTGGGTTCTATAGTGGTATGTGGCTATGGGGGTTCTATAGTGGTATGTGGCTAGGGGGTTCTATAGTGGTATGTGACTAGGGAGGGGTTCTATCGTGGCATGTGGCTATGGGGAGGGGTTCTATAGTGGTATGTGGCTAGGGGGGTTCTAAAGTGGTATGTGGCTATGGGGGTTCTATAGTGGTATGTGGCTATGGGGGTTCTATAGTGGTATGTGGATAGGGGGTTCTATAGTGGTATGTGGATAGGGGGGTTCTATAGTGGTATGTGGCTATGGGGGTTCTATAGTGGTATGTGGCTATGGGGGGTTCTATAGTGGTATGTGACTAGGGGGTTCTATAGTGGTATGTGGCTATGGGGGTTCTATAGTGGTATGTGGCTGGGGGGGGTTCTATAGTGGTATGTGGATAGGGGGGGGTGCTATAGTGGTATGTGACTAGGGGGTTCTATAGTGGTATGTGACTAGGGGGTTCTATAGTGGTATGTGGCTGGGGGGGTTGTATAGTGGTATGTGGATAGGGGGGTTCTATAGTGGTATGTGACTAGGGGGGTTCTATAGTGGTATGTGACTAGGGGGGTTCTATAGTGGTATGTGACTAGGGGTTCTATAGTGGTATGTGACTAGGGGGGTTCTATAGTGGTATGTGGCTATGGGGGTTCTATAGTGGTATGTGGCTATGGGGGGTTCTATAGTGGTATGTGGCTAGGGGGGGTTCTATAGTGGTATGTGGCTAGGGGGGGTTCTATAGTGGTATGTGACTAGGGGGGTTCTATAGTGGTATGTGACTAAGGGGGTTCTATAGTGGTATGTGACTAGGGGGGTTCTATAGTGGTATGTGGCTAGGGAGGTTCTATAGTGGTATGTGACTAGGGGGGTTCTATAGTGGTATGTGACAAGAGACACACACACACACACACACACACACACACACACACACACACACACACACACACACACACACACACACACACACACACACACACACACACACACACACACACACACACACACACACACACACACACTCCTGCTGTCCCCCTTCAGAAAAGAAACAAACCGGAATGACAAATATCAGCGGGGGGCCACAGCGTGTTACTGTGGGGAGGGGAGGGAGGGTTACCGATCACCTGCTGGGTGTTGGGGTCTGTATCTACACAGCGTGTTACTGTGGGGGAGGGGAGGGAGGGTTACCGATCACCTGCTGGGTTCTATAGTGGTATGTGGCTATGGGGGTTCTATAGTGGTATGTGGCTAGGGGGTTCTATAGTGGTATGTGACTAGGGGGGTTCTATAGTGGTATGTGACTAGGGGGTTCTATAGTGGTATGTGGCTATGGGGGTTCTATAGTGGTATGTGGCTATGGGGGTTCTATAGTGGTATGTGGCTAGGGGGTTCTATAGTGGTATGTGGCTAGGGGGTTCTATAGTGGTATGTGACTAGGGGGTTCTATAGTGGTATGTGACTAAGGGGGTTCTATAGTGGTATGTGACTAGGGGGTTCTATAGTGGTATGTGGCTAGGGAGGTTCTATAGTGGTATGTGACTAGGGGGGTTCTATAGTGGTATGTGACAAGAGGCACACACACACACACACACACACACACACACACACACACACACACACACACACACACACACACACACACACACACACACACACACACACACACACACTCCTGCTGTCCCCCTTCAGAAAAGAAACAAACCGGAATGACAAATATCAGCGGGGGCCACAGCGTGTTACTGTGGGGGGGGAGGGAGGGTTACCGATCACCTGCTGGGTGTTGGGGTCTGTATCTACACAGCGTGTTACTGTGGGGAGGGAGGGAGGGTTACCGATCACCTGCTGGGTTCTATAGTGGTATGTGGCTATGGGGGTTCTATAGTGGTATGTGGCTAGGGGGGTTCTATAGTGGTATGTGACTAGGGAGGGGTTCTATCGTGGCATGTGGCTATGGGGGAGGGGGTTCTATAGTGGTATGTGGCTAGGGGGTTCTAAAGTGGTATGTGGCTATGGGGGTTCTATAGTGGTATGTGGCTATGGGGGTTCTATAGTGGTATGTGGATAGGGGGGGTTCTATAGTGGTATGTGGATAGGGGGTTCTATAGTGGTATGTGGCTATGGGGGTTCTATAGTGGTATGTGGCTATGGGGGGTTCTATAGTGGTATGTGACTAGGGGGTTCTATAGTGGTATGTGGCTATGGGGGTTCTATAGTGGTATGTGGCTGGGGGGTTCTATAGTGGTATGTGGATAGGGGGGTGCTATAGTGGTATGTGACTAGGGGGTTCTATAGTGGTATGTGACTAGGGGGGTTCTATAGTGGTATGTGGCTGGGGGGTTGTATAGTGGTATGTGGATAGGGGGGTTCTATAGTGGTATGTGACTAGGGGGGTTCTATAGTGGTATGTGACTAGGGGGTTCTATAGTGGTATGTGACTAGGGGGGTTCTATAGTGGTATGTGACTAGGGGGTTCTATAGTGGTATGTGGCTATGGGGGTTCTATAGTGGTATGTGGCTATGGGGGTTCTATAGTGGTATGTGGCTAGGGGGTTCTATAGTGGTATGTGGCTAGGGGGGTTCTATAGTGGTATGTGACTAGGGGGTTCTATAGTGGTATGTGACTAAGGGGGTTCTATAGTGGTATGTGACTAGGGGGGTTCTATAGTGGTATGTGGCTAGGGAGGTTCTATAGTGGTATGTGACTAGGGGGGTTCTATAGTGGTATGTGACAAGAGACACACACACACACACACACACACACACACACACACACACACACACACACACACACACACACACACACACACACACACACACACACACACACACACACACACACACACACACACACACACTCCTGCTGTCCCCCTTCAGAAAAGAAACAAACCGGAATGACAAATATCAGCGGGGGGCCACAGCGTGTTACTGTGGGGAGGGGAGGGAGGGTTACCGATCACCTGCTGGGTGTTGGGGTCTGTATCTACACAGCGTGTTACTGTGGGGAGGGGAGGGAGGGTTACCGATCACCTGCTGGGTTCTATAGTGGTATGTGGCTATGGGGGTTCTATAGTGGTATGTGGCTAGGGGGGTTCTATAGTGGTATGTGACTAGGGGGGTTCTATCGTGGCATGTGGCTATGGGGAGGGGTTCTATAGTGGTATGTGGCTAGGGGGTTCTAAAGTGGTATGTGGCTATGGGGGTTCTATAGTGGTATGTGGCTATGGGGGTTCTATAGTGGTATGTGGATAGGGGGTTCTATAGTGGTATGTGGATAGGGGGTTCTATAGTGGTATGTGGCTATGGGGGTTCTATAGTGGTATGTGACTAGGGGGTTCTATAGTGGTATGTGACTAGGGGGTTCTATAGTGGTATGTGACTAGGGGTTCTATAGTGGTATGTGGCTATGGGGGTTCTATAGTGGTATGTGGCTATGGGGGTTCTATAGTGGTATGTGGCTAGGGGGTTCTATAGTGCTTTGTGGCTAGGGGGTTCTATAGTGGTATGTGACTAGGGGGTTCTATAGTGGTATGTGACTAAGGGGGTTCTATAGTGGTATGTGACTAGGGGGTTCTATAGTGGTATGTGGCTAGGGAGGTTCTATAGTGGTATGTGACTAGGGGGGTTCTATAGTGGTATGTATATGACTAGGGGGTTCTATAGTGGTATGTGGCTATGGGGGTTCTATAGTGGTATGTAGTTGTGGGGGTTCTATAGTGGTATGTGGCTATTGGGGGGGGTTCTATAGTGGTATGTGGCTAGGGGGTTCTATAGTGGTATGTGGATAGGGGGTTCTATAGTGGTATGTGGCTATGGGGGTTCTATAGTGGTATGTGGCAAGAGGGGTTCTATAGTGGTATGTGGCTAGGGGGTTCTATAGTGGTATGTGGCTAGGGGGTTCTATAGTGGTATGTGGCAAGAGGGGGTTCTATAGTGGTATGTGGATAGGGGGTTCTATAGTGGTATGTGGCTATGGGGGTTCTATAGCGGTACGTGGCTATGGGGGTTCTATAATGGTATGTGGCAAGAGGGGTTCTATAGTGGTATGTGGATAAGGGGGTTCTATAGTGGTATGTGGCTATGGCGGTTCTATAGCGGTACGTGGCTATGGGGGTTCTATAGTAGTATGTGGCAAGAGGGGGTTCTATAGTGGTATGTGGCTATGGGGGTTCTATAGTAGTATGTGGGAAGAGGGGGTTCTATAGTGGTATGTGGCTAGGGGTTCTATAGTGGTATGTGGCTAGGGGGTTCTATAGTGGTATGTGGATAGGGGGTTCTATAGTGGTATGTGGCTATGGGGGTTCTATAGTGGTATGTGGCAAGAGGGGGTTCTATAGTGGTATGTGGCTAGGGGGTTCTATAGTGGTATGTGGCTAGGGGGTTCTATAGTGGTATGTGGCAAGAGGGGGTTCTATAGTGGTATGTGGATAGGGGGGTTCTATAGTGGTATGTGGCTATGGGGGTTCTATAGCGGTACGTGGCTATGGGGGTTCTATAATGGTATGTGGCAAGAGGGGGTTCTATAGTGGTATGTGGATAAGGGGGTTCTATAGTGGTATGTGGCTATGGGGGTTCTATAGCGGTACGTGGCTATGGGGGTTCTATAGTAGTATGTGGCAAGAGGGGGTTCTATAGTGGTATGTGGCTATGGGGGGTTCTATAGTGGTATGTGGCTATGGGGGTTCTATAGTAGTATGTGGCAAGAGGGGGTTCTATAGTGGTATGTGGCTATGGGGGTTCTATAGTGGTATGTGGCTATGGGGGTTCTATAGTAGTATGTGGCTAGGGGGGGTTCTATAGTGGTATGTGGCTATGGGGGTTCTATAGTGGTATGTGGCAAGAGGGGGTTCTATAGTGTTATGTGGCTATGGGGGTTCTATAGTGGTATGTGGCTATGGGGGTTCTATAGTGGTATGTGGCTATGGGGGTTCTATAGTGGTATGTGGCTATGGGGGTTCTATAGTGGTATGTGGCTATGGGGGTTCTATAGTGGTATGTGGCTATGGGGGTTCTATAGTGGTATGTGGCTATGGGGGTTCTATAGTGGTATGTGGCTATGGGGGTTCTATAGTGGTATGTGGCTATGGGGGTTCTATAGTGGTATGTGGCTATGGGGGTTCTATAGTGGTATGTGGCTATGGGGGTTCTATAGTGGTATGTGGCTATGGGGGTTCTATAGTGGTATGTGGCTATGGGGGTTCTATAGTGGTATGTGGCTATGGGGGTTCTATAGTGGTATGTGGCTATGGGGGTTCTATAGTGGTATGTGGCTATGGGGGTTCTATAGTGGTATGTGGCTATGGGGGTTCTATAGTGGTATGTGGCTATGGGGGTTCTATAGTGGTATGTGGCTATGGGGGTTCTATAGTGGTATGTGGCTATGGGGGTTCTATAGTGGTATGTGGCTATGGGGGTTCTATAGTGGTATGTGGCTATGGGGGTTCTATAGTGGTATGTGGCTATGGGGGTTCTATAGTGGTATGTGGCTATGGGGGTTCTATAGTGGTATGTGGCTATGGGGGTTCTATAGTGGTATGTGGCTATGGGGGTTCTATAGTGGTATGTGGCTATGGGGGTTCTATAGTGGTATGTGGCTATGGGGGTTCTATAGTGGTATGTGGCTATGGGGGTTCTATAGTGGTATGTGGCTATTGGGAGGGGTTCTATAGTGTTATGTGGCTATGGGGCTTCTATAGTGGTATGTGGCTATGGGGGTTCTATAGTGGTATGTGGCTATTGGGAGGGGGTTCTATAGTGGTATGTGGCTATGGGGGTTCTATAGTGGTATGTGGCTATTGGGAGGGGTTCTATAGTGGTATGTGGCTATTGGGAGGGGTTCTATAGTGGTATGTGGCAAGAGGGGGTTCTATAGTGTTATGTGGCTATGGGGTTCTATAGTGGTATGTGACTAGGGAGGGGTTCTATCGTGGCATGTGGCTATTGGGAGGGGGTTCTATAGTGGTATGTGGCTAGGGGGTTCTATAGTGGTATGTGGCTAGGGGGTTCTATAGTGGAATGTGGCTATGGGGGTTCTATAGTGGTATGTGGCTAGGGGGGTTCTATAGTGGTATGTGGCAAGAGGGGGTTCTATAGTGGTATGTGACTATGGGGGTTCTATAGTGGTATGTGGCTACGGAGGGGTTCTATAGTGGTATGTGGCTATGGGGGTTCTATAGTGGTATGTGGCTATGGGGGTTCTATAGTGGTATGTGGCTATGGGGGTTATATAGTAGTATGTGGCAAGAGGGGTTCTATAGTCGTATGTGACTATGGGGGTTCTATAGTGGTATGTGGCTACGGAGGGGTTCTATAGTGGTATGTGACTAGGGGGGTTCTATAGTGGTATGTGGCTATGGGGGTTATATAGTAGTATGTGGCAAGAGGAGGTTCTATAGTGGTATGTGGCTATGGGGGGTTCTATAGTGGTATGTGACTATGGGGGTTATATAGTAGTATGTGGCAAGAGGGGTTCTATAGTGGTATGTGGCTATGGGGGTTCTATAGTAGTATGTGGCAAGAGGGGTTCTATAGTGGTATGTGGCTATGGGGGTTATATAGTAGTATGTGGCAAGAGGGGTTCTATAGTGGTATGTGGCTATGGGGGTTCTATAGTAGTATGTGGCAAGAGGGGGTTCTATAGTGGTATGTGGCTATGGGGGTTATATAGTAGTATGTGGCAAGAGGGGTTCTATAGTGGTATGTGGCTATGGGGGTTCTATAGTAGTATGTGGCAAGAGGGGTTCTATAGTGGTATGTGGCTAGGGGGTTCTATAGTGGTATGTGACTATGGGGGTTCTATAGTGGTATGTGGATAGGGGGTTCTATAGTGGTATGTGGATAGGGGGTTCTATAGTGGTATGTGGATAGGGGGTTCTATAGTGGTATGTGGCTATGGGGGTTCTATAGTGGTATGTGGCTATGGGGGTTATATAGTGGTATGTGACTAGGGGTTCTATAGTGGTATGTGGCTATGGGGGTTCTATAGTGGTATGTGGCTGGGGGGTTCTATAGTGGTATGTGGATAGGGGGGTGCTATAGTGGTATGTGACTAGGGGGTTCTATAGTGGTATGTGACTAGGGGGTTCTATAGTGGTATGTGGCTGGGGGTTGTATAGTGGTATGTGGATAGGGGGTTCTATAGTGGTATGTGACTAGGGGGTTCTATAGTGGTATGTGACTAGGGGTTCTATAGTGGTATGTGACTAGGGGGTTCTATAGTGGTATGTGACTAGGGGGTTCTATAGTGGTATGTGGCTATGGGGGTTCTATAGTGGTATGTGGCTATGGGGGTTCTATAGTGGTATGTGGCTAGGGGGTTCTATAGTGGTATGTGGCTAGGGGGTTCTATAGTGGTATGTGACTAGGGGGTTCTATAGTGGTATGTGACTAAGGGGGTTCTATAGTGGTATGTGACTAGGGGTTCTATAGTGGTATGTGGCTAGGGAGGTTCTATAGTGGTATGTGACTAGGGGGTTCTATAGTGGTATGTATATGACTAGGGGGTTCTATAGTGGTATGTGACTAGGGGGTTCTATAGTGGTATGTGACTAGGGGGTTCTATAGTGGTATGTGGCTGGGGGTTGTATAGTGGTATGTGGATAGGGGGTTCTATAGTGGTATGTGACTAGGGGGTTCTATAGTGGTATGTGACTAGGGGGTTCTATAGTGGTATGTGACTAGCGGGGTTCTATAGTGGTATGTGACTAGGGGGTTCTATAGTGGTATGTGGCTATGGGGGTTCTATAGTGGTATGTGGCTATGGGGGGGTTCTATAGTGGTATGTGGCTAGGGGGGTTCTATAGTGGTATGTGGCTAGGGGGTTCTATAGTGGTATGTGACTAGGGGGGTTCTATAGTGGTATGTGACTAAGGGGGTTCTATAGTGGTATGTGACTAGGGGGTTCTATAGTGGTATGTAGCTAGGGAGGTTCTATAGTGGTATGTGACTAGGGGGTTCTATAGTGGTATGTATATGACTAGGGGTTCTATAGTGGAATGTGGCTATGGGGTTCTATAGTGGTATGTAGTTGTGGGGGTTCTATAGTGGTATGTGGCTATTGGGGGGGGGGTTCTATAGTGGTATGTGGCTAGGGGGGGTTCTATAGTGGTATGTGGATAGGGGGGTTCTATAGTGGTATGTGGCTATGGGGGTTCTATAGTAGTATGTGGCAAGAGGGGGTTCTATAGTGGTATGTGGATAGGGGGTTCTATAGTGGTATGTGGATAGGGGGGTTCTATAGTGGTATGTGGCTAGGGGGGTTCTATAGTGGTATGTGGATAGGGGGTTCTATAGTGGTATGTGGCTATTGGGAGGGGTTCTATAGTAGTATGTGGCAAGAGGGGGTTCTATAGTGGTATGTGGCTATGGGGGTTCTATAGTGGTATGTGGCTATTGGGAGGGGGTTCTATAGTGGTATGTGGCTATGGGGGTTCTATAGTGGTATGTGGCTATTGGGAGGGGGTTCTATAGTGGTATGTGGCTATTGGGAGGGGTTCTATAGTGGTATGTGGCAAGAGGGGGTTCTATAGTGTTATGTGGCTATGGGGGTTCTATAGTGGTATGTGACTAGGAGGGGTTCTATCGTGGCATGTGGCTATTGGGAGGGGGTTCTATAGTGGTATGTGGCTAGGGGGTTCTATAGTGGTATGTGGCTAGGGGGTTCTATAGTGGAATGTGGCTATGGGGGTTCTATAGTGGTATGTGGCTAGGGGGTTCTATAGTGGTATGTGGCAAGAGGGGGTTCTATAGTGGTATGTGACTATGGGGGTTCTATAGTGGTATGTGGCTACGGAGGGTTCTATAGTGGTATGTGGCTATGGGGGTTCTATAGTGGTATGTGGATAGGGGTTCTATAGTGGTATGTGGCTATGGGGGTTCTATAGTGGTAAGTGGCTATGGGGTTCTATAGTGGTATGTGGCAAGAGGGGGTTCTATAGTGGTATGTGGCTAGGGGGGTTCTATAGTGGTATGTGACTAGGGAGGGGTTCTATCGTGGCATGTGGCTATTGGGAGGGGTTCTATAGTGGTATGTGGCTACGGGGGTTCTATAGTGGTATGTGGCTAGGGGGTTCTATAGTGGAATGTGGCTATGGGGGTTCTATAGTGGTCTGTGGCTAGGGGGTTCTATAGTGGTATGTGGCAAGAGGGGGTTCTATAGTGGTATGTGACTATGGGGGTTCTATAGTGGTATGTGGCTAGGGAGGGGTTCTATAGTGGTATGTGGCTAGGGGGGGTTCTATAGTGGTATGTGGATAGGGGGTTCTATAATGGAATGTGACTAGGGGGTTCTATAGTGGTATGTGGCAAGAGGGGGTTCTATAGTAGTATGTGGCTAGGGGGTTCCATAGTGGAATGTGGCTGGGGGGTTCTATAGTGGTATGTGGCTATGGGGGTTCTATAGTGGTATGTGGCTGGGGGGGGTTCTATACTGGTATGTGGCAAGAGGGGGTTCTATAGTGGTATGTGACTAGGGTGGTTCTATAGTGGTATGTGGCTATGGGGGTTCTATAGTGGTATGTGGCTATGGGGGTTCTATAGTGGTATGTGGCTATGGGGGTTCTATAGTGGTATGTGACAAGAGGGGTTCTATAGTGGTATGTGGATATGGGGGTTCTATAGTGGTATGTGGCTATGGGGGTTCTATAGTGGTATGTGGCTATGGGGGTTCTATAGTGGTATGTGGCTATGGGGGTTCTGTAGTGGTATGTGGCTATGGGGGTTCTATAGTGGTATGTGGCTATGGGGGTTCTATAGTGGTATGTGGCTATGGGGGTTCTATAGTGGTATGTGGCTATGGGGGTTCTATAGTGGTATGTGGCTATGGGGGTTCTATAGTGGTATGTGGCTATGGGGGTTCTATAGTGGTATGTGGCTATGGGGGTTCTATAGTGGTATGTGGCTATGGGGGTTCTATAGTGGTATGTGACTAGGGGGTTCTATAGTGGTATGTGGCTAGGGGGTTCTATAGTGGTATGTGGCTAGGGGGTTCTATAGTGGTATGTGACTAGGGGGTTCTATAGTGGTATGTGGCAAGAGGGGGTTCTATAGTGGTATGTGGCTAGGGGGTTCTATAGTGGTATGTGACTAGGGGGGTTCTATAGTGGTATGTGGCAAGAGGGGTTCTATAGTGGTATGTGGCTAGGGGGTTCTATAGTGGTATGTGACTAGGGGGTTCTATAGTGGTATGTGGCTAGGGGGGTTCTATAGTGGTATGTGGCAAGAGGGGGTTCTATAGTGGTATGTGGCTATGGGGGTTCTATAGTGGTATGTGGCTAGGGGGTTCTATAGTGGTATGTGGCTAGGGGGTTCTATAGTGGTATGTGGTTGGGGGGTTCTATAGTGGTATGTGGCTATGGGGGATCTATAGTGGTATGTGGCTAGGGGAGTTCTATAGTGGTATGTGGCTCGGGGGTTCTATAGTGGTATGTGGCTAGGGGGGTTCTATAGTGGTATGTAGTTGTGGGGGTTGTATAGTGGTATGTGGCTATTGGGGGTTCTATAGTGGTATGTGGCTAGGGGGTTCTATAGTGGTATGTGCCTGGGGGTTCTATAGTGGTATGTGGCTAGGGGGGTTCTATAGTGGTATGTGGCTGGGCGGGTTCTATAGTGGTATGTGGCTATGGGGGATCTATAGTGGTATGTGGCTATGGGGGATCTATAGTGGTATGTGACTATGGGGGTTCTATAGTGGTATGTGGCTAGGGGGGTTCTATAGTGGTATGTGGCAAGAGGGGGTTCTATAGTGGTATGTGGCTATAGGGGATCTATAGTGGTATGTGGCAAGAGGGGGTTCTATAGTGGTATGTGGCTATGGGGGTTCTATAGTGGTATGTGGCTAGGGGGGTTCTATAGTGGTATGTGGCTAGGGGGTTCTATAGTGGTATGTGGTTGGGGGGTTCTATAGTGGTATGTGGCTATGGGGGATCTATAGTGGTATGTGGCTAGGGGGAGTTCTATAGTGGTATGTGGCTCGGGGGGGTTCTATAGTGGTATGTGGCTAGGGGGGGTTCTATAGTGGTATGTAGTTGTGGGGGTTCTATAGTGGTATGTGGCTATTGGGGGGGGGTTCTATAGTGGTATGTGGCTAGGGGGGTTCTATAGTGGTATGTGTATAACTCTGGTGAAAACCAGCCCGTATATAACCAGAACTACTACCGTCAGGGCCCGGTCCAGATAACTACCTCTCCCCTATATAGTCCACTACTACCATATGACACGGTCCAGATAACTACCTCTCCCCTATATAGTCCACTACTACTGTCAGGGCCCGGTCCAGATAACTACCTCTCCCCTATATAGTCCACTACTACTGTCAGGGCCCGGTCCAGATAACTACCTCTCCCCTATATAGTCCACTACTACTGTCAGGGCCCGGTCCAGATAACTACCTCTCCCCTATATAGTTCACTACTACTGTCAGGGCCCGGTCCAGATAACTACCTCTCCCCTATATAGTCCACTACTACTGTCAGGGCCCGGTCCAGATAACTACCTCTCCCCTATATAGTCCACTACTACCATATGACCCGGTCCAGATAACTACCTCTCCCCTATATAGTTCACTACTACTGTCAGGGCCCGGTCCAGATAACTACCTCTCCCCTATATAGTCCACTACTACCGTCAGGGCCCGGTCCAGATAACTACCTCTCCCCTATATAGTCCACTACTACTGTCAGGGCCCGGTCCAGATAACTACCTCTCCCCTATATAGTCCACTACTACCATATGACCCGGTCCAGATAACTACCTCTCCCCTATATAGTCCACTACTACCGTCAGGGCCCGGTCCAGATAACTACCTCTCCCCTATATAGTCCACTACTACCATATGACCCAGTCCAGATAACTACCTCTCCCCTATATAGTTCACTACTACCGTCAGGGCCCGGTCCAGATAACTACCTCTCCCCTATATAGTCCACTACTACCGTCAGGGCCCGGTCCAGATAACTACCTCTCCCCTATATAGTCCACTACTACTGTCAGGGCCCGGTCCAGATAACTACCTCTCCCCTATATAGTCCACTACTACTGTTAATGCCCGGTCCAGATAACTACCTCTCCCCTATATAGTCCACTACTACTGTCAGGGCCCGGTCCAGATAACTACCTCTCCCCTATATAGTCCACTACTACTGTCAGGGCCCGGTCCAGATAACTACCTCTTCCCTATATAGTCCACTACTACCGTCAGGACCCGGTACAGATAACTACCTCTCCCCTATATAGTCCACTACTACTGTCAGGGCCCGGTCCAGATAACTACCTCTCCCCTATATAGTCCACTACTACTGTCAGGGCCCGGTCCAGATAACTACCTCTCCCCTATATAGTCCACTACTACTGTCAGGGCCCGGTCCAGATAACTACCTCTCCCCTATATAGTCCACTACTACTGTCAGGGCCCGGTCCAGATAACTCCACGGACTTGGGAATAGAGTTCCATCTGAGACATAACTCTGTTCTCTAATCTCAAAGATACCCTGGTGATGTCAGAGCAATTATCCAATCACGATCCTGACCCCCCCCCTCCCCACCATGATCCAACAATCACCGTGACGACCTCTGCTAAGTGAGGAGACGGCCAATCGCGCGTGTCAGCATAATTAGAAGTGTATTCCGGGGTGGATTTAAGTGTAAGGAGGATATAGCAGAGAAAGGCCCACTTTGTGATTTAAAAAAAACAAAGGTTTGAGGTGTTATAAAACGGAGGGATTGACAGACGGAGCTTCGGGAAAGGACTGACAGTCCATGATAGTTTTAACCATATTTTGAAACAACACAAAGAGCTGTAAAAAAAGAAACCCCCAGAGTGGATCTTTGAGCTGTGGACGATGTCAAATCTAAAGAAGCAGGTCCCGTTATGGGGCGGCTGTCGTAAAACCTCTTATCAGATCAACGTCATCTTAGGAGCCGGGGGAACTCCGGGGACAACACTGTCAACTGTTCAAACAACAAACAAATGAACCCGGATTGCAGTGTTCCCACAGGATGACATGAAGGTACCTGACTGATAAGGGTCTCTGACCATTAAGTTACTGATGTTCCACAAGGACAAGAAAGGAACATGACATGTGAAGCAAAGTCGTGGGCTGGAGTTGGAGATGTAGAGCATCATCTCTCCTCTCTCTCCTCTCTACACCCCTCTCCTCTCTCTCCTCTCTACACCCCTCTCCTCTCTCTCCTCCTCTCTCCTCCTCTCTCCTCCTGGTAAAGGTGGGGGCTGGAGTTGGTGATGCAGAGCATCATCTCTCCTCCTCTCTCTCCTCTCTCCTCTCTCCTCCTTTCTCTCCTCTCTCCTCTCTCTCCTCTCTACACCCCTCTCCTCTCTCTCCTCCTCTCTCCTCCTCTCTCCTCCTGGTAAAGGTGGGGGCTGGAGTTGGTGATGTAGAGCATCATCTCTCCTCCTCTCTCTCCTCTCTACACCCCTCTCCTCTCTCTCCTCTCTACACCCCTCTCCTCTCTACACCCCTCTCTCTCTCTCCTCTCTACACCCCCTCCTCTCTCTCCTCCTCTCTCCTCCTCTCTCCTCCTGGTAAAGGTGGGGGCTGGAGTTGGAGATGTAGAGCATCATCTCTCCTCCTCTCTCTCCTCTCTACACCCCTCTCCTCTCTCTCCTCTCTACACCCCTCTCCTCTCTACACCCCTCTCCTCTCTCTCCTCTCTACACCCCTCTCCTCTCTCTCCTCCTCTCTCCTCCTCTCTCCTCCTGGTAAAGGTGGGGGCTGGAGTTGGAGATGTAGAGCATCATCTCTCCTCTCTCTCTCCTCTCTACACCCCTCTCCTCTCTCTCCTCTCTACACCCCTCTCCTCTCTACACCCCTCTCTCCTCTCTCTCCTCTCTACACCCCTCTCCTCTCTCTCCTCCTCTCTCCTCCTCTCTCTCCTCCTGGTAAAGACGTGGGCTGGAGTTGGAGATGTAGAGCATCATCTCTCCTCCCTCTCTCCTCTCTACACCCCTCTCCTCTCTCTCCTCTCTACACCCCTCTCCTCTCTACAGCCCTCTCCTCTCTCTCCTCTCTACACCCCTCTCCTCTCTCTCCTCCTCTCTCCTCCTCTCTCCTCCTGGTAAAGGTGGGGGCTGGAGTTGGTGATGTAGAGCATCATCTCTCCTCCTCTCTCTCCTCTCTACACCCCTCTCCTCTCTCTCCTCTCTACACCCCTCTCCTCTCTCTCCTCCTCTCTCCTCCTCTCTCCTCCTGGTAAAGACGTGGGCTGGAGTTGGTGATGTAGAGCATCATCTCTCCTCCTCTCTCTCCTCTCTACACCCCCTCTCCTCTCTCTCCTCCTCTCTCCTCCTCTCTCCTCCTGGTAAAGTCGTGGGCTGGAGTTGGAGATGTAGAGCATCATCTCTCCTCCCTCTCTCTCCTCTCTACACCCCTCTCCTCTCTCTCCTCTCTATACCCCTCTCCTCTCTCTCCTCCTCTCTCCTCCTCTCTCCTCCTCTCTACACCCCTCTCCTCTCTCTCCTCCTCTCTCTCCTCTCTACACCCATCTCCCCTCTCTCCTCTCTACACCCCTCTCCTCTCTCTCCTCCTGGTAAAGTCGTGGGCTGGAGTTGGAGTTGTAGAGCATCATCTTTCCTCCTCTCTCTCCTCTCTACACCCTCTCCTCTCTACACCCCTCTCCTCTCTCTCCTCCTCTCTCCTCCTCTCTCCTCCTGGTAAAGTCGTGGGCTGGAGTTGGAGTTGTAGAGCATCGAGGAGAGCAGTATCAGTCATCCTTTAAGAGACTGGAGAGTGAGACAGCCGGACATCAGGAATAGCCAGCACACCCCTCTCCTCTCTCTACTCCTCTCTACTCCTCTCTCTCCTCATCACTCCTCCCTCTCTCCTCCTCTCTACACCCCTTTCTCCTCCCCTCTCCTCCTCTTCTCCTCTCTCCTCATCTCTCCTCCTCTCTACACCCCTCTCTCCTCATCTCTCTCCTCTCTACACCCATTTCTCCTCCCCTCTCCTCTCTCCTCCTCTCTCCTCCTCTCTACACCCCTCTCTCCTCTACTCTCTCCTCCTCTCTACATCCCTATCTCTACTCCAATCTCCCCTCCCTCCCTTCTTCTCTCTCCTCCTCTCTACACCCCCTCTCCTCTTCTCTACCCCTTTTTCTCTCCTCCTCTCTCCTCCTGGTAAAGGTCCACTTGGATAACAAGCTATATATATACCTGGAGATGGAAACTCTGTCCCCGTAATGGAGTCTGTTTCATCAGTGTTCCTCTATATATATACCTGGAGATGGAAACTCTGTCCCCCTAATGGAGTCTGTTTCATCAGTGTTCCTCTATATATATACCTGGAGATGGAAACTCTGTCCCCGTAATGGAGTCTGTTTCATCAGTGTTCCTCTATATATACATGGAGATGGAAACTCTGTCCCCCTAATGGAGTCTCAGGAGCAACTGGTTTGAAGTGCTCCAAGGCAGCAGGTGATTGAGTCTTGCTTTCCTGGGATTTAGCCTCATGCTGGAGGCTCCAATGAAGGTAATTATTTCCTCATTTGCTCCCTGGATTGAAACGAGCGAACGTTATCAACACAGCGGTCCGCTATCTGCAGTCGGGCGGTTGTGTTCAACGTGGCGACGCCGGTCCGCTGTCTGCAGTCGGGCGGTTGTGTTCAACGTGGCGACGCCGGTCCGCTGTCTGCAGTCGGGCGGTTGTGTTCAACGTGGCGACGCCGGTCCGCTGTCTGCAGTCGGGCGGTTGTGTTCAACGTGGCGACGCCGGTCCGCTGTCTGCAGTCGGGCGGTTGTGTTCAACGTGGCGACGCCGGTCCGCTGTCTGTAGTCGGGCGGTTGTGTTCAACGTGGCGACGCCGGTCCGCTGTCTGTAGTCGGGCGGTTGTGTTCAACGTGGCGACGCCGGTCCGCTGTCTGTAGTCGGGCGGTTGTGTTCACCGTGGCGACGCCGGTCCGCTGTCTGTAGTCAGGCGGTTGTGTTCACCGTGGCGACGCCGGTCCGCTGTCTGTAGTCGGGCGGTTGTGTTCACCGTGGCGACGCCGGTCCGCTGTCTGTAGTCGGGCGGTTGTGTTCACCGTGGCGACGCCGGTCCGCTGTCTGCAGTCGGGCGGTTGTGTTCACCGTGGCGACGCTGGTCCGCTGTCTGTAGTCGGGCGGCTGTGTTCACCGTGGCGACGCTGGTCCGCTATCTGTAGTCGGGCGGCTGTGTTCAACGTGGCGACGCCGGTCCGCTGTCTGCAGTCGGGCGGTTGTGTTCAACGTGGCGACGCCGGTCCGCTGTCTGCAGTCGGGCGGTTGTGTTCAACGTGGCGACGCCGGTCCGCTGTCTGCAGTCGGGCGGTTGTGTTCAACGTGGCGACGCCGGTCCGCTGTCTGCAGTCGGGCGGTTGTGTTCAACGGGCGACGCCGGTCCGCTGTCTGTAGTCGGGCGGTTGTGTTCAACGTGGCGACGCCGGTCCGCTGTCTGTAGTCGGGCGGTTGTGTTCAACGTGGCGACGCCGGTCCGCTGTCTGTAGTCGGGCGGTTGTGTTCACCGTGGCGACGCCGGTCCGCTGTCTGTAGTCAGGCGGTTGTGTTCACCGTGGCGACGCCGGTCCGCTGTCTGTAGTCGGGCGGTTGTGTTCACCGTGGCGACGCCGGTCCGCTGTCTGTAGTCGGGCGGTTGTGTTCACCGTGGCGACGCCGGTCCGCTGTCTGCAGTCGGGCGGTTGTGTTCACCGTGGCGACGCTGGTCCGCTGTCTGTAGTCGGGCGGTTGTGTTCACCGTGGCGACGCTGGTCCGCTATCTGTAGTCGGGCGGTTGTGTTCAACGTGGCGACGCCGGTCCGCTGTCTGCAGTCGGGCGGTTGTGTTCAACGTGGCGACGCCGGTCCGCTGTCTGCAGTCGGGCGGTTGTGTTCAACGTGGCGACGCCGGTCCGCTGTCTGCAGTCGGGCGGTTGTGTTCAACGTGGCGACGCCGGTCCGCTGTCTGCAGTCGGGCGGTTGTGTTCAACGTGGCGACGCCGGTCCGCTGTCTGTAGTCGGGCGGTTGTGTTCAACGTGGCGACGCCGGTCCGCTGTCTGTAGTCGGGCGGTTGTGTTCAACGTGGCGACGCCGGTCCGCTGTCTGTAGTCGGGCGGTTGTGTTCACCGTGGCGACGCCGGTCCGCTGTCTGTAGTCGGGCGGTTGTGTTCACCGTGGCGACGCCGGTCCGCTGTCTGTAGTCGGGCGGTTGTGTTCACCGTGGCGACGCCGGTCCGCTGTCTGCAGTCGGGCGGTTGTGTTCACCGTGGCGACGCCGGTCCGCTGTCTGCAGTCGGGCGGTTGTGTTCACCGTGGCGACGCTGGTCCGCTGTCTGTAGTCGGGCGGTTGTGTTCACCGTGGCGACGCTGGTCCGCTATCTGTAGTCGGGCGGTTGTGTTCAACGTGGCGACGCCGATGGATTATACACGCGGGAATACAGATGGATGTGTAGAAAGAAAAATCGCTCTAAACCCATTTTGCTCTCAAAGCTCTGAAAGCCATTACCCAAGAGAGGGTCCTTTCACAGGGAATTGGTCACCAGATCATCTAGACATGTTGTAATCAATACGTCACGCTAAGCTACAGTGAGGATGTGTGGGAAACGGTATAGCCTACCTAATGAATATGACTTTTTAAGTTGACCTTCAGAATCATAAAACACGGGACGAGATGTTAAAAACTGTCCATTGTGCCAATAGATGGAATGCACTCGCATGAGATTTGCCGTGATGTTGACATAGTGGCATGGGAGGTTTATTTCTGGGGTAAGATGTCCATTTTGGGACACATCCTCAGTAGTGTGCCTTCGAATCAGTGGGTGTTTCGGCCGTTAATCACTAAACACCCTCATCAAAGGTGGCCAGCTAAAGGGTGATCAACCCTAGCTTGAGTCCCATGCCCAATTAAGATGTCCCACGGACTATGCAAGGCAGGGGCGTCCTCTTCCCTGAGCCAGCCATACAGCTGACCGCATACCTCATATGCCCTCCTCAAGTTGGAGGGATCTGAATTGGGTTCTCAGGTGGGGGTGAGGGGTCATGAAGTTATAGCCCAGCAAGGGTCCTTCCGTTTGATCCAGATGGCTGCCTCTTTCAGCTGCTTGAGAAACTGCTCTGACGGTCTGCCGCAGAGCCTGTCCATGGATTCCAAGTTCTTTCAGCAACCTGATGATGGAAGAAGCCACGAATCCTCTGCATCCCACTTCAACTGGCCAGACCTTTGCATTCCAGCCACGCTGAGTTGCGTCTGCTGCCAACTCTGTGTAACGCAGTTTCTTACGCTCGCAGGCCTCTTCAACAGAGTTTTCCCATGGGACTGTGAGCTCTATGATGTACACAGCCTTTCGTGAAGGGGACCAGAGTAAGTTGACCTTTATTTAACCTTGAAAAAGACCCCCTGAGGTTACAAACCTCTTTTTACGAGGTGAACCTGGCAAGAGGTCAGGAGGAAGTTGTCAGCGTGAACATACAACACATGAACACAATACAATACAATACAATACAATACAATACAATACAATACAATACAATACAATACAATACAATACAATACAATATAACACATGAATACAATACAATACAATACAATACAATACAATACAATATAATACAATACAATACAATACAATATAATACAATACAATACAATATAACACATGAATACAATACAATACAATACAATACAATACAATACAATACAATACAATACAATACAATACAATACAATACAATACAATATAACACATGAATACAATACAATACAATACAATACAATACAATATAACACATGAATACAATACAATACAATACAATACAATACAATACAATACAATACAATACAATATAATACAATACAATACAATACAATACAATACAATACAATACAATACAATATAACACATGAATACAATACAATACAATATAACACATGAATACAATACAATACAATACAATACAATACAATACAATACAATATAACACATGAATACAATACAATACAATACAATACAATACAATACAATACAATACAATATAACACATGAATACAATACAATACAATATAACACGTGAATACAATACAATACAATATAACACATGAATACAATACAATACAATATAACACATGAATACAATACAATACAATACAATACAACACATGAACACAATACAATACAATACAATACAATACAATACAATACAATACAATACAATACAATACAATACAATACAATATAACACATGAATACAATACAATACAATACAATACAATACAATATAACACATGAATACAATACAATACAATACAATACAATATAACACATGAATACAATACAATACAACACATGAATACAATACAATACAATACAATACAATATAACACATGAATACAATACAATACAATACAATACAATACAATACAATATAACACATGAACACAATACAATATAATACAATACAATACAATACAATACAATACAATACAATACAATACAATACAATATAACACATGAACACAATACAATACAATACAATACAATACAATACAATATAACACATGAATACAATACAATACAATACAATACAATACAATACAATATAACACATGAATACAATACAATACAATACAATACAATACAATACAATACAATACAATACAATATAACACATGAACACAATACAATACAATACAATACAATACAATACAATACAATACAATATAACACATGAATACAATACAATACAATATAACACATGAATACAATACAATACAATACAATACAATACAATACAATACAATACAATATAACACATGAATACAATACAATACAATACAATACAATACAATACAATATAACACATGAATACAATACAATACAATACAATACAATACAATACAATACAATATAACACATGAACACAATACAATACAATACAATACAATACAATACAATATAACACATGAATACAATACAATACAATACAATATAACACATGAATACAATACAATACAATACAATACAATACAATACTATACAATACAATACAATACAATATAACACATGAATACAATACAATACAATACAATACAATACAATATAACACATGAATACAATACAATACAATATAACACATGAATACAATACAATACAATACAATACAATACAATACAATATAACACATGAATACAATACAATACAATATAACACATGAATACAATACAATACAATACAATACAATACAATACAATATAACACATGAATACAATACAATACAATACAATACAATACAATACAATACAATATAACACATGAATACAATACAATACAATACAATACAATACAATACAATACAATATAACACATGAACACAATACAATACAATACAATACAATATAACACATGAATACAATACAATACAATACAATACAATATAACACATGAATACAATACAATACAATACAATACAATACAATACAATACAATACAATACTATACAATACAATACAATACAATATAACACATGAATACAATACAATACAATACAATACAATACAACACATGAATACAATACAATACAATACAATACAATACAATACAATATAACACATGAATACAATACAATACAATACAATACAATACAACACATGAATACAATACAATACAATACAATACAATACAATACAATACAATACAATACAATACAATACAATATAACACATGAATACAATACAATACAATACAATACAATACAATACAATACAATACAATACAATACAATACAATATAACACATGAACACAATACAATACAATACAATACAATATAACACATGAATACAATACAATACAATACAATACAATACAATACAATACAATACAATACAATACATGAATACAATACAATACAATACAATACAATACAATACAACACATGAATACAATACAATACAATACAATACAATACAATATAACACATGAATACAATACAATACAATACAATACAACACATGAATATAATACAATACAATACAATACAATACAATACAATACAATACAATATAACACATGAATACAATACAATACAATACAATACAATACAATACAATACAATACAATATAACACATGAACACAATACAATACAATACAATATAACACATGAATACAATACAATACAATATAACACATGAATACAATACAATACAATACAATACAATATAACACATGAATACAATACAATACAATACAATACAATACAATACAATATAACACATGAATACAATACAATACAATACAATACAATACAATACAATATAACACATGAATACAATACAATACAATATAACACATGAATACAATACAATACAATACAATATAACACATGAATACAATACAATACAATACAATACAATACAATATAACACATGAATACAATACAATACAATATAACACATGAATACAATACAATACAATACAATACAACACAACACAACACAACACAACACAACACAACACAACACAATACAATACAATACAATACAATACAATACAATACAATACAATACAATATAACACATGAACACAATACAATACAATACAATACAATACAATACAATACAATACAATACAATACAATATAATATAATATAACACATGAATACAATACAATACAATACAATACAATACAATATAACACATGAATACAATACAATACAATATAATATAATATAATATAATATAATATAACACATGAATACAATACAATATAATACAATACAATACAATATAATACAATACAATACAATACAATATAATATAATATAATATAATATAACACATGAATACAATACAATACAATACAATACAATACAATACAATACAATACAATACAATACAATACAATACAACACATGAATACAATACAATACAATACAATACAATACAATATAACACATGAATACAATACAATACAATACAATACAACACATGAATATAATACAATACAATACAATACAATACAATACAATATAACACATGAATACAATACAATATAACACATGAATACAATACAATACAATATAACACATGAATACAATACAATACAATACAATACAATACAATACAATACAACACATGAATACAATACAATACAATACAATACAATACAATACAATATAACACATGAATACAATACAATACAATACAATACAATACAATACAATACAATACAATACAATACAATATAACACATGAACACAATACAATACAATACAATACAATACAATACAATACAATACAATACAATACAATACAATACAATACAATACAATACAATATAACACATGAATACAATACAATACAATACAATACAATATAACACATGAATACAATACAATACAATACAATACAATACAATATAACACATGAATACAATACAATACAATACAATACAATACAACACAACACAACACAACACAACACAACACAACACAACACAACACAACACAACACAACACAACACAATACAATACAATACAATACAATACAACACAATACAATATAACACATGAACACAATACAACACAATACAACACAATACAATACAATACAATACAATACAATACAATACAATACAATACAATACAACACAATACAATACAATACAATACAATACAATACAATACAATACAACACAACAAAATACAATATAATACAATATAATACAATACAATACAATACAATACAATACAATACAATACATATAACACAATACAATACATATAACACAATACAATACAATACAATATAATACAACACAACACAACACACCACAATACAATACATATAACACAATACAATACAATACATATAACACAATACAATACAATAAATATAACACAATACAATACAATATAATATAATATAACACAATACAATACAATACAATACAATACAATATAATACAATAATACAATACAATACAATACAATATAATACAATACAATACAATATAATACAATACAATACAATATAATACAATACAATACAATATAATACAACACAATACAACATCACACAACACAACAAAATATAATACAATAATACAATACAATACAATACAATATAATACAATACAATACAATACAATACAATACAATACAATACAATACAATACAACAAAACTACAACGGTGAATTATAACAAAAAAAGTACTCTCAATTCCTGAAAGCCGTTGCTCAGCAAG